>NW_028261382.1:139701160-139981160 GCF_051295495.1 Thamnophis sirtalis
TTGAAGTCTACCAAATCTCTTTTAGTTTTGTTGACCAGCAGGAGACCAGGTTCTTGTTTCCACATGTGGGGCCAAACCTTCTCACCTGGGAGAGGGGGGTTGTTACATAGTTTGGATCAGGTGATTGGAATTCAAAACTGAAGCCACTTGACTTCCTTTCTTGATCAGACAAGAAACAAATTAACTGTTAAAAAAACCGCAAGAAAATTGACAAGTGCTGGAACTGCTTTGAGTTGTTTGACCAGCCTCAAAATCTGGTAAATTACTGCCTTGGATATCAGCCTGTTTCCACAGGGTTCAGGAAAAGGTGGAGGAAGTGTATACCTTAACTTACCAGAACCTGAAACCTTACCTTCTTTATGTTGTAATTCCACATGACCTATATTTCATGTTGGCAAATCCAAAGAGATTCCAAAAAGGTGAATTTACAATGTAAGGGATGGAAGATTTTAGATTTAATTGAACTTTATAAATCACAGGTGGTTCTTGAGCCTTATTAGATTTAATTATATACTTATACAGGGCTAAGATCAGTGGTGAGATTCAAACTCTTTTATTACCGGTTCTGTGGGTGTGGCCTGGTGGGTGTGTCTTGGTGTGCATTGCAGGGGGAAGGATACTGTAAAATCTCTATTCTCGAAGGTTACAGCAAAATCCCCATTTCTCCCGATCAGCTGGGACTTGGGAGGCAGAGAATAGATGTGGGTGGAGACAGTCAGAGGTAGTATTTACTGGTTCTCCAAACTACTCAAAATTTCTACTACTAGTTCTCCAGAACTGGTTAGAACCTGCTGAATACCACCTCTGGTTAAGATTAAGCTATTAGGCTAGCATGCCACTTCCAGGTGGAGGATATTGTCCCAGATAGCAGACACCCATACATAGATGAATGTAAATAACAGAGGCAAAAATCTAGCCTGAGCATTTCTTCAGCTGCAAGGGTATTTAATACTTTCCCATTTCTTAATAAATTTCCAGAATGAGATTTTACAAAGCTGGTAGGAAACATGAAAATGTATTTATTTTTTGCCTGCATTGCTTCCAGAGCCAAACGTATATGATCAGTGCCAAGCGGGCGAAGTCCAGAAACAGCAGACCCAGACAAAATCGTGTGGTGCTGGCTGGATGACGACTTGTCCAGATTTGATCCACTATCCAGGTTGCCTTGACTCATTCTTTGATGTATGGGCTAAGTTTGGGCACCTTGATTGAGGAATTAAAGAAATTTGTGTAGAGGATATTCCTTGTTTGCTATTATTTGTGCGGGTTAATTGGTTTAGCCTGGCCATTAATTACCAGAAGACGAAATAAATTACAGTAGTGATTTTTGTAACATGGTTTTCTAATTTTGGTCACTTGGAGTCATGTAAATGATCAAAAGGAAGATCAAAGACAGTACAAAAATAAATTTAATTTTGAATTAAAATTCTTTTCACATAATGCAAATCAGGAGTGTTGGTTGGATTTTTGTATCTCTTTTCAAAGCTGGGGGAGAGCCTGCTTGGTGAAACAAGAATATCTTATGAAAGGAAAATTATAAAATGAGACTTTTCAACTTTTTCAAAAACAATCATAGCTGTATCAATGACTTATTCCTATTATTGTCCCTATTCTACTTCAACCCTTTATTTTCTAGAAGCTCACTATAATTGTATCTTTAAAACCCTTGATCATTATAGCTATATCTCCACCTTATATTTCAATATGCTCCTGTCTCTGTTCTTCATAGGTCTCTTCTTTGTTCTTACAAAGTTCATCCTGTCTTCTACCATATTGCTCTAGTTTCCTTCTCCTCCTGTGGTGCTCCCTCCCTCTAAAAATTCTTCAGAATGTAATACATTACTCTAGTGAGCTGGTAGGAGTTGGCTCCAGCATCCCACCGGCCACAGCAATGTCCTCTTATCTTTTATGTTTTCTTCTTACCAAGAGTTGGAAGCAGGGCCTTGAAGGGAAAACTGAGATAAGGGATGTTTGAGGGTCACACAGCCAAGGTGTGTTATGTCAGTGTGGTGTCAGCAAGAAAGCAAAAGAAAAGCAAAACCGTAACTTTGAATGCTGAATCTTAATACTGTTGTGCCTTACACCAGGTCTGCTATTCTAGTTAATATTGGTCCTTCAGCTATTTTCAAATTAATATTCATAGAAAGTCAACATTTGCTGGCATTTATACTTTCACTGCAATTATTCCATGGAAGTTTGGACAGTTCCAAGACTGTACAAATTTTCAGAAGAAGGAATCATTTTAATCAAAGCTTAACTCAAGCGCCCTTCTGAAATAATATTGTATGGTAAATTAGGCACTCTACTTTTATATAGAGAGCAGAGAAGCTTCTCTATTTTGCTTCAAGCCCCTAAAAAGGAATTATCTTCATGATTCATGAGGGATTCCATCTTGGAAAAAGTGGGGTCCTCAATGCCACATAAGGAAATATATCAATGAGGCAATACATCAATGAAATACAATGAAATACATCAATGAGGCAGATTGAATGCAGTCCCCACAGGCTTTTGTATATGAGAGAAAAATTCATCGTGACTTTACTTACAACAGAAAAATAATATCTATAATAATCATTCTGATACAACAAAACTTCAAAAAGTTATATAACATTGTTCACTGAATAGTCCATAAAAAGAAAATTATACATTCAAAACAATTACAAATATTGCATTTAGGAAATATGTATGGATATGGATTATGAGAGGAAAATTCATGAATAACAAAATACAGTATATAAAGACAGTATATAAAGACTCAACATATTTTTTATTTTCTTATTCTTTCTTATTTTTATCCAATCGCTCTAATAGGGCTCTAAGTATATTTCCAGGTCGCTTCTGGTGTCTGTCTCGAAGATTTTCAAGTGCAATCTTTGCCTGTTAAATACAGAAGAAGAAGGCAGTATAAAGTCAATACTTGTTGTGATCGAAGTCACCTAGGCAATGGAGTCCTTTATTGCTCCATCGATGCCACAAGAAATGGTCACCCCACACTATCCTGAAGGCATCTCCTCTCAGTCTCCCAAACAAAAGCCAGTAAACAATAAAAAAAGTCAAAGAGAAGGTCAAAGTGCAAGGGAAAGGTCTAGAGTCAAGGTACAAAGGAAGAGGCAAGTCCATGAGGCAAAAGGCAAATCCACAAGACAAAGGCAGGAACATGAGTCAGGAGAGCGTAAACCAAAACAAAGAATTGTTCCTGGCAAATACAATCCCCCTCCCCCAGCTTCTCTTTAACTAAGAAATGCACACCAGGTGTTCCTTTGTGAGGAGGGGCAGGGTGACATTCTCCTGAATAGCCTCTCAGCCCTCATTTGAGCTTGCCTCCCTTCTACTATCTGGGCTCTTGGATTGAGTGGAGGAGACAACTGTTCTTCATCAGAGGGGGTCTGCTGCCTCTGATGCACCACTGCCTCTCTGCAGCCAATCTTCCCCTGTGTCAGTGAGGGCAAGCAATTCTCCGTCTGGTAGACCACCTCCCAATACCTGAGGGGTCTAAAATGAGATTGTCATCAGTTCCTGGACTCTCCAATCATTCCAAGGGAGATGTGTCATCCCCATCAGATGGTTCCAACTCCTCATCCCCCAAACTAGCTCTGATGAGGCCTTGACAATACTGTTTTTTTTAAAAACATACACTCACAGCTGTATTTGTAATGGAATATCATTTCACATCATCATCATAATAACAACAACAACTCTCAGCTTCAGAGGCACAGGAACTTAAATGTTGCAGATAAAGATTAAACTCATAGTGAAGCAGCAGTCATGAACCTTGTCTTCTACATCCCACTTACACACACTTTCAGACAATAGGTTGTTCTGTTGCCCTGTATTTACACTCAAATAAGTTTGCCTATTGTTTCACTGGAGTTGATCATCTTGTACCTTAACTTTCTTGTTCTGTGTCCTATATTCTGGGAGTGTAACGAATTGGTGTGTTAGCCTCCTTTAATACTGTGGTATTTCCTTTGACTTAACTTCTCAAGGATCAGTGTGCCTCCCAAGATTTAAGTTGTCAGTTTGCTGATCTTCTCTGTTTTTTCTATGCAAGCATTTATCATCTGCAAATTTTATAACCATATCTTTACGTTACAAGTCCTAGGGATGAATAAAAGCTTTGAAGTGTCCCAACCTCAAGTCAAATCCTGCAACATTGTTTCAGCAGATTCAGTGGTGAAATTCATTTTTTTTTTACTACCGGTTCTGTGGGCATGGCTTGGTGGGCATAGTGTGGCTTGGTAGATATGGCTTGGTAGGTATGGCAGGGAAAGGATACTGCAAAATCTTCATTTCTACCCTATTCCAGGGGAATGATACTGCAAAATCTCCATTCCCACCATGCTCTGGGCCTAGCCAGAGATGGCATTTGCGAAGTTCTCCAAACTACTCAAAATTTCTGCTACTGATTCTCTGAACTACTCAAAATTTCCGCTACCAGTTCTCTAGAATCTGTCAGAATCTGCTGGATTTCAACACTGAATAGATTCAACAGTCCTGAAGGAACATTGAATGTTTTTTGAGAAAGGTTTTCATGCCAGTTTGGATTTACCTAATCTAACCACTGCTTTACTGAGCTCATAATGTGATGGGTTATGTCTTCTGAGAGCAAAACATACATCCAAGGAATTTCCATGGTTTCTCAGGAAAGTGACCACCCATAAAATAAGATAATGTTAATCTGGCAAGATTTCTTGATAATTCATACTCACTTCTAGTAATCATTGCATTACGTCCAGGTTTCTTAGTGATTAATAACTTTATCGACTGATTTAGAGCCTTCCCAGATCTACCCAGGTGTTTCTATTCCTTCCCTTTTAAGATAGTAATGCAGTTTTCTGTTCTCCATCAACTGGCACCATTCATATTTCAGCAGGCATACAGTAATTATCCAAGTAACAATATTTAGTAGACATTGGGGCAAAAAAATGGAAGTAGGCTTAGCAATAGCAATAGCAGTAGACTTATATACCGCTTCATAGGCCTTTCAGGCCTCTCTAAGCGGTTTACAGAGAGTCAGCATATTGCCCCCAACAATCTGGGTCCTCATTTTACCCACCTCGGAAGGATGGAAGGCTGAGTCAACCCTGAGCCGGTGAGATTTGAACCGCTGACCTGCTGATCTAGCAGTAGCCTGCAGTGCTGCATTTAACCACTGCGCCACCTTGGCTCTTAGCAGAGGTATTGAGGGTGAGAGGGCTGAAGGGAGTGAAATGATGAAGGAAGCACTGCAGCACTGCAGTATTTAATGCATGATCCACTCTTTAGGTAGCCCATCGGGAACATATGCACACATAATTTCTCATATTTTAAGCTGCCTTTTCTTAATCATAAGGATGCAATGTATTAAGTATACACAAATGTGGTGCAACTTTCATTTTTTTTTGCTTTAGATTATTTCTGCCCCCTAATTTTACGATTACTAGTGGCAATTCCAGTGAGAGAAGAGATTGATGAATTCATGTTAAATTTAAAATATAAAAGCACTATCTCTTTGTATGCCTTGTAACTAAAGCATGTTTTGATAAAAAGCCTGTTTTTAAAAGATTGTTTTGAGTAAAAGTAAGTGTCCTTACTTTTTCAGAAAGTTCCTTAGCAGTTATATTTGGGTCATAAGGGATGGGTTCTCCAATATAGGTGCGGAATTTGACTGGAAACCCTCCGTATATGGGAAGGACAAGCAATCGAAAATGTTCGTACAGCCATTTCATTAGTCCTGAAGAAGAAATCAAATGGAAGATAAAATTAATTTGCAATGATGTAGAAATCCTCATTCACTTTTTAAAAAAAAGTTACATTGCATCTTCTAAATTGACAAATAAATGCCCATGACTTCAGAGTTATGAAAAATTATTCTAGGGTTGAATATTCTTGCATAATCAAATAATATACCTGGAATAGTTGGAGTGCTCTGTTCCTATTCCAATCAGGGGAAGGGACTGACACAATAAAGACAAGCTTGGTAAATATCCTGTCAAGTGCAGGAATGACAGGGGTGTTTTCCCTTTCTATACAGGTAGTCCTTGACTTATAACCATTCATTTAACAACTGAATATTACAAGGATGCTGAAAAAGTAACTTATGACTAGTCCTCACACTTGTAACTGTTGTAATGTCTCGATGGTTACTTGAACAAAATTTGGATACTTGGCAACCGGGTTGCATTTACTGTATAACAATGCAAGTCACATTAGTACCATTTACAACTTTTACAGCAGGTTTTCAACTAGCAAAGTAAATGGGGAAGCCAGATTCACTTATGAACCACATTTTTTCTTAACGATTGGATGATTCACTTAATAACTGCAGCCTAAAAGGTAATAAAATTGTGTGCAATTCAATTAATCACTTAGCAATGGAAGGTCTAGTCCCAATTGTTATATGTCTGGACCAATTATAGGATAAGGAGTTTGGGTCAGTTTGTGTCATGGAAGTGTGGTTGTAAATAAACCTCCCTGTCAGCCTCTGCTTTGCTGCTGCTTCGGCTGCCATTGAAACGGGGAGGGGGGCATGGTATTTGGGAGGGGACTACTACTTGTGCTGGAGGAAGATTCTGGAGTTTCTGCTGCCTGTCTTACTGCGCATGCGGAGGAGGTTTCCCACCAAGGCCAACAGCACCGACATTCCATCTTGGTGATGCCTTTCGAAGTTATCTCACACTTGACACTTGGGAGAATTATGATTGGACTGTAACTGGGATGCCAAGGGGTGGGGAATGGGTTATTCTATATATCATTTGCTTTCGCGCCTAAATAATCAGTCTTCGCTTTGCTACACTTCTGATCATTTATAATTAGTAAAAGTACACTTGATTTCTATCAATGGAGTCTCGTGGTTTTCTTTCCTGATTATCCAATGGAGGAGTGCTGACACTCCCAGAGAAAGAAGGGATGTCCTTTAATAGCTTATTTCATAAAACACAATTTAGAGGGTAAGAAAACCTAGAAGAAATTGTTGAAAACATTCTGAAAATCTCTACCTGACTAAATTCAATTCTAAGTGAAGGAAATTTCTTTTGCAAGTTCTAAAATTCTATACTTACTCCTAATGGTAACATTAAGGACACTTTATAAAATCAGCCTAATTTCTTCGAAATTCTTGCTTTCTCGATTTTATCTAGGTCTGTGCTTCTATACATCTAATATCCCATACGTATTACTAGAGCCCATGTTGCATAGTATTATATATATATTATGCAGAATTCTGTCCCCAGGGTTCATCCTAGAATAGAGTAGAGAAGCAGGTACCAGAATTACAATGAGTCTCAGACAGGTGATGAATAGCCTTATTTATCTTTTCTATCCAATCAGATTGTTAGCCGCCTTTTACCTAATATGAAATGTACTATTTTGTTGTCATGCCAAAATAAAATTTAATTATTTAAAGAGTTATATTTTTCTCTTGGAAAGTGGAGGGAAATGGAGAATTATTCTATTTGCTTCAGGACATAAAATGCTTTTCCCATACGGAAAGGTGTTCATTGATACAAAAAGTAATATTTACATCTGATTTATTCAGTTTTGAATCACTTTATATCTCTATTGATTCACAGTAACCGCGACTTAAGAATCCTACAGGGTGAATTTCTTAAAGCAAGTTATTTAACTAGGGTTACTAAAAAATATATGGAAGCTGTAAAAAGAGTTTGAGAAAATAATTTTTAAGGAATATACAATGAATCATAGCAGGAGTTTAGAAAAAGCTTACTTGTTTTTCCAACTGTTCTATAAGCTTCACGGATATTTTGCGTAAACATGGGGATGATTGGCTAAACAGGAAGAGAGAAATATATAAAAATTGGTGTAAGTTGGGAAAGCGTTTCAATTTGTATTGGGACTGTTAACAAAATTAATTCAAGTCCATTTACCTTATTAACATTTTTTCCTGCTTTGTGCCCTTTGAAAACAAGGGTTAATATAAAGTATAACTGTTACTACAATCAATTCTATGCTGTCCCTTGTAAAACATGAACCACAAGACTCATAATTGAATCTGCAATAACAATCTCATCTGACAGTTGATTTGAAAATAATCTAATCCTTTTGTTGTGCCTTCATTTTCCAGTTCCTAAAGCTCAGTACATTTTTCATTTTTTGTACTTTCATTTTCATCATTGCTTCATTGATAACTTGGAAAGTAGTCCTCTTGGTTTTAAGAATGAAATGAAAAGACAACATTGTTTTTCTTCCACCAGTAGCTGGCAGACTTTTTTGCCTTTTGCAAATGCCAGTAAATACAGATATAAGAATCACATTCCTTTGCAACACTAAGCTTTTTACTGAGATGACTGTAATCCTGTCTTTCTTATGTCTGTTATCTCCCCTTACCTAGCTATATTCTGTTTAGCTGCTTTCCTATTTGTCAATTGTCCCATTAAATTTTCATTACCTTTATTCTATACTGTACATGACTAAGTGAGAAAGAGAAAAATATATTTCTAGTTCTTTGCCATCTATTTGGTGACTCTCTGAATACATGCTCACCATGCTAATCTGTTTTTTTTCTGAAGGTAAAAGTAACGGTTTCCCTTGTCCAGTTTGTGTGATTCTTGTCTAGTTTGTCTGATTGCTCATCTCTGTTTATTAGCCAAGGGAGCCAGTATTATCTGACGATATTTCCTTGGTCATGTGGCCAGCATGATTATACACTGAGATGTACGGAACTCTGTTACCTTCCCACCAAAGTGGTACCTATTTGTCTACTCACATTTGCATGCTTCTGAACTGCTCTCTTCAATCTTACATTCTGTGTGATTAATCAATTTTCAGTCCATGTTACTCTTAGTAATTGTCCCTAGATGTCTGAAATAACATTACCTTTTATCATCTTGTTTAAACTGGTTGTTACATTCCTAAAATAAATATGCTTTTCTTCTGGAGTGCCCTGCCCTGCCTTTATCTTTTATTGACTCAAAAAAAAATTGACATCTAATATTGAATCTACTAATCTGATCCTGCCATTCTTATAATCCATTTGTTATAAAGGTTAAAGAGGTAATTTGTCTGTCCATTCACCTATCAGCCCCTATTTCTATTCATTTCCTATTCTGAATCATTCCATTTATATAAAGCCAGTTCTTAGATTAGTTTCTTGTTCATTGAAAAGAGCCGCCCCCATCTCCTCAGAAGAATAATCAAGTGTTCTGGTACTCCCATTCTATTTACCTTAATACATCCTCAGGTCATGATACACTTTGTTGAAATTAATGGAACAGAAATCAACTGTCTTAAATGCTCTTGTTTTCATTTTTGAAATTCAAAACAACTCAATGGTTATATTCTTTCTTTCTGGTGCTTTCATATTTGACAGACATTGTTTCTTGTGCCTCACTATTTAATAGAATGATTTTCTGTTTATTTTCTGCAGAATTTCTGTTTAAGTCACTAGAGTATGCCTGGCGATATGAGATACTGAGAAATTAATATATTAAACATGAAAACTTGTTCACTTTATGTTTTAATCTCAGACCGGGAATATATAGGTACTTTATGCCTCATTAATTTATCAATCGTTCAAAGTTATGACAATTCTGGGAAAAAAATAACTTTACAGCCCAAACTTTGCCATTTACAACTCACCTAGTGTGAAGGTCACATACCGTATTTTTCAGAGTATAAGATGCACTCCCCCCCAAAAGAGGCTGAAAATTTGGGTGCGTCTTATACTCCAAATGTAGCTTTTTGGAAGCTTTTTTCAGCCCTAATGAGGTGCTAACAAGTGAAGCGATCTTCCATCTTCCCTGCGGGCAAAGCACCAATTAGCACCTCATTAGAGCTGAAAAAAAGCTTTGAATATTTTTACTGCAGCATACTGTTGGAAAAATTTTCCAGTTCGTTCCAGCTGGGAGAAGCCGAGATTTGAAGGCTGCCTTAAGATGTACTTATTTTGTCCAGTTTCTATTTTTGGGAGATAATCCTCTCAAGGGCAAGGCAGAGAGTTCCTGTGACTATGTGATTTCGATTCTTTTGGGGATAATCCCTTTAAGGCCAAGGCAGGGATTTTTCCTATTGGCTAGCTGAGTTTTCTCAATGGTTTCCTTCAAGCAAACACTAGACTGGTTTGTTGATTCAACTTTGTTACATTTTTACAGGTGTGAAGTGCTTTTGGCTGAATGCCCAAACAGCTAGTTAAGCTTATTAAGAGTTTCCCGGCCACCTGGGGAAAGAAAAAAAAGTGTCAAAAAGTGTTCTTTTATTATACTATTGTGTTTGCTTGCTTTTCTGGTGTTATGGGAATAAAAATGAATATCTGGTAGGCAGAATTCCCCCCCCCCATTTTCCTCCCCAAAAACTAAGGTGCGTCTTATACTCCAAAAATACAGTAATTGCCATTGCAGTCAATGTGTATTGCCCTGTGTCTAACCTGTTTTTTTTTAAAATAAACAATTAAAGCTATTGTCTAACATTGTGAACATGGAAATTTAACCACTTAAGGATATTCATATAGAAGCAGTGATTTGGCCGAACTGGTAATCGTTTGGCGGCCTGGGCTGTTGGAACTAGCAGCAACCCAGGCCTGCCACATCCCAGAACTGATTCTCTGGGTGGCACTGTAGGCAGCACATCTTGTTTTGGGGTTCTGTACATGCGCAGAACAATTTTAGTGCCTGCCAAAACCCATCCCTGTATAGGAGCTCTTGGAACATAACACTTAACATGAGCAATAGATCACTTACCACTTGTGTTTCTAAAGCAACTTGAGCAAAACCTATGCCAGTTCCCCAGACTGTGTTGTAATATTCATCACTAAAGTTTGCTTCTCTTAGTCCACCAGGTGCGAGTCCTAATAAATGGCCTTTCTTGAGAACTTCAACACACTCTACTTTTGTGCCTTTTATGCAACCCACTACATCAAGAGACAGTTTTATACCTATTTAAAAAAAAAACAGAGGAAAGCAGAATGTTATAGAAAAGCATTATTTTGGACAAAAAATAAACATTATATGGCTGTAACTATAATGTTGTATAATATGGTATAATAACCATTGTGACAATTATTGTGATTTCTGCCTTTTTTCCCCTAACATTCTGGGGGCTTTAAGGAACATACTTTTTCTGAATGTTGCAGTGTAGCCAGATATGGGTTGAAGTTGAAGCCACAAATGGTCTCATTCTTTCATTTCCACATTGCATCCAACAGCTCAATTTTACAATTATTGCTTTCACTGGGATTTATGGCTATTGCTTTCTTTCCTGGGTTTAGTAGGAAATTTAGACCCTTTCATATTAATTGAAAAACAAACAAACAGACCATTCAATGACAGCAAGCCATTATCTGGAAGTTAATTTGCAGGGTTTGGTCTCTTAGATGCTTTAACTTATAGCTCCAATTAATAAGGTAAAGGTTCCCCTTGCACGTATGTGCTAGTTGTTCCTGACTCTAGGGGGCGGTGTTCATCTCTGTTTCAAAGCCGAAGAGCCAGCGCTGTCAAAGACATCTCTGTGGTCATGTGGCCAGAATGACTAAATGCCAAAGGTGCAGGGAATGCTGTTACCTTCCCATCAAAGGTGTTTCCTATTTTCCTATTTGCATTTTTTACATGCTTTCGAACTGCTAGGTTAACAGAAGTAATGGGAGTCCACTGCATTATGCAGTGCTAGGGATTAAACCTGCAGGAGCTTAAGATCTGCCGACCTTTCTGATCGACAAGCTCAGCAGCTTAGCCACTGAGCCAATGCGTTTCAATCAGCAAACTTTTTTTCTCTCACTATTTAATGCCTAGTTTTATGAAAAAAAGGCTGTGCTCAGGAATTCATTTAAACATTCCTGCTGGGTTCCTTTCCTCACTAAGGCTACTCACTTTGTAACAGTCAATTGTGTGTTTGTCCTATTCTAATGGGGGAGCTCTGAAGATTTTCTTGCTAAAAGTATCTTCTGTGAAGATGTATTTCATGGTGCATGTTCTTCAGTTCAAGTCCAGTATATGATGTTTTGATACATTAGTATGTGACTCTTTTAAATTCATTCTACTGTATCTTAGGGAAGATTTGTTTTTAGTACAAGTGAATTTTTCCTTTGATTTTGGAACTCTTCTATTAAACCTGCCTCTTTGCAGAAGTATATCTGGCATGCTGAGTAAGATTTAAATAATCATCTTCTGAGTGGCAACTGAAACACAAATGGGCTATGGATATAGCCACACTATAAAGGATAAAGTAGTTCCTTATTTTGGAAAACTCTCTTTTAGATTTAGTTGATTTAATCATGTATTTTCTTGGTTTTGCTTTTGAATTTTCCTTGTAAAGTAAAGTTATGAACATAAATAGTAATATTTTCAAAAATATTTATGAAGGATTTTGTCCCCCTTGTTTTCTGGTTTGCACACTTTTCTGGTTTGTCCTTTATTTTTTCCAAGAAAATATAGTCACTGTAGCTATGGATGTCTTTATGGATTTCAAGTTGTACAAACAAAACACTTGCTTTAAAACATCTTGCATCCTTTTTATGGCATGCTCATTCTTTGGCATGAGCTTTTTGCCAGGAAATTGAATTTTTAGAATACTTAAAGCATTACTTAAGGCAAAGGGTAATTAAATTTAAATTAAATTAAAATTAAAATGTAATTAAAGGTTAACATATTTACCTGGTATTAAATACATGCCATAATGAATCGCGGAGCGGACCAATCTCCCAGTTTTTGCATAGAAATAAGATACAAATAAGGCATAGTCTAAAGGAATAGCTCCATGGTAATAAACAATCAGCCCTGCTCCTTCAGGTACATTCTCCATACCAATGACCTCATGACCTGAAAATGCAAAATTTTAGCAATAAGTAAAGAAATTAATAATGTCTTAATGCTTAAATATAGAAAATATTAATGTAAAGAATAAAAAAGATGCAATGTACCACTATTAAACAATTCCCAGATGTCAGAAAACCCTGCCAACATGATCAATATATCTCCAAGGAATCCTGGGAGTTGGGCTCTCATTATATGTGACAGTTGAATGCTACATTAATCTCTAGGAATATCTGTCAACAGCAAGTGAGCCTGAGATAACACAGGTTGAGTTTAAGCATAAACCTAAACCAGGAGTGTCACATAAGTCCTGTGGGCCGGATCCAGCCCATAGGGTGCTTAATTCAGCCTGTGAGGCAGCCATGGAAATGGCAAAGGACCATCCCACAGTGCCCCTGCCAGAATAAATGGAGCTTGGCAGGGCCATGCATGGCTCCCCTGGGTCTGTTTTTGGCCTGGACAACCTCCTGCAGCCCTCTGCCAGTGAAGATGGAGGCCAGGGGGGCTGTGCATCCAGGCCAAAAATGAGGCCCAAGGAGGGGGAAGCTCCAAAGTTCAATTTTTGCTGTCAGATGGCTTCAGCAGGCCATCCATGCTCAAAACAAGACTGGCAGAGGGTTTCAGCAGACTATCTAGGCCATAAACAAACCCAGGGCAGCCATACCCTCCCCCAGTTCCATTTTCGCTGACAGAGAGCTAGCAAAACAAACTAAAAGCAGGAAAAAAGGAAAAATGTTTCCCCTTTTGCATTTAAGCACCCAAGAAGTGTCAGGAAAGGAGAAAGGGAAAGAGGAAAGACAAAGAAAAAGAAGGAAAGATGGGAAGAGAGCAAGGAAGAAAAAAGAAGGAAAGAGGAGAAGGAAGAAGAAAGGAAAATGAAGCGATAAGGAAAAGAAGAGAAGGAAAGGAGGGAAGTCCGGCCTTAGCACTTGGCCACCAGCAGATGGTAAGGCTGCACTGGAGGACAAGGGTTTGGCACTTTCCCTATCTTGCCTTCCTCCACTGGAAACAATGGATCCCCACAGCCCCGTCTGGGTCTCCACAGGTGCCCCCGAAATGTTGAGTGGTGATGTTGAGCTGGCCAGGACCACACCAGCCACGCCCACCTGCCCCTTGAAGTCAAAGGAACCCTGATGCAGGCTCAATGAAATCAAGTTTGACACCTCTGTCCTAAAATGTGAAAACGTGTGATTGCTTGACCTCATTTATTCCATCCTAGGCTATCATCTGACAGTCTTTTGCATAATGACCAAGACCCATCTAGGATTATAGCAAATGGGAAACTTTCCACCTGACTAGTTTTGCACAGCACTTTTCCAACAGTCACTCAAATTTAATTTTTCCTCACTTCTCCTAAGCAGAATTCAAAATAGTAGCTGAGCAGTGTCTTACCATGTTTCCTGGGATTCATATTAGAGCCTGGACCCTATTGAAGTGGTAGGTTGCACTCTGATACGTCCTTGGGAATTTGTGAGCTTGAGTTTATGATCCTCCTTGCTTCTATGTTAGGCACAAGTGGCAGCAGGATGCATGGATAGGTGGGAGATAAAAGGCTGGTTTGTGGAGATAATCCCTTCCTCAGTTTGAGAGGGATATGAACATAGTACCTGCAGTCTTGATGGAGACTAGAGATCTTTTTCAGAATTTTTTCCTGTTCTCTAACTTCTCCTATTAGGAAAGGTTACTGAGATCATTCTTATAGATAATACAGAACACACTAGATGAAGCAGATTATTGGAATTCTTCTCAATATGAGAAGAACTGACTCATTCATTCTTCAGGCCTGAGCATAAGATGGAGACAGCATTAGTCACTCTTCTGCATTAGCTTTGTCAGGACCTGAAAAGAAATAGCACCTTTCTCCAGTTCTTTAGACTTAGAATTTAGGTGGTCTTTAAGACCACTGAACATCACTGTCCCTGACTGTTAAGAAATGCTATTAATCTCTTGACGTTTGACTATCTGGATGAAAGAAAACAGGATGAGATGGAATATTACAAAATGGAGTTATAGTTTTAAACTACTTGGAGGTTTTCTGCCAGTTTCCATGTTGGGGTTCAATAATATGACACTCTTGAGTGGTAGGGATCAATGGATCTTTCTGGACTTAAGGCTATTGCTTTTTGGGTAAGTGGAGAACATTGCTAGATGAAATTTTGCCCAGCTTCTTTGGGGCAACAGCTGCATCCCTAACTGGAGCAGCAAGACCTTACTTCTGTGACAGATGCCACTATCAGTTCTGGAATCTTCTCTATGTGAGGCAGAAGTTTCAGTTGCTTAAGAACTGCCAAATTGCAGGCAACCTGCAATCAGCAGAAGTAGCCTGCAATACTGCATTCTAACCACTGCACCACCACCACTCATGCTTAAGAATGCAGCAGTCTGATTATTGGTTCGTGCTCCAATCATAACCATAAACCACAGATAACCACAGATAAAAATAACCACACACCGTGTGTGTGTGTGTGTGTACATATATATAAAAAATCACATTAACAATAAATATTATAAAAACAGAAACAAGTGTAGAGGGGAGTAAAATAGCCACCTCAGTAATGGAGCCATCTATGCAGGTCTCCAGTTACCAAGATTGCTAGGGCTGATAACATAATTAGATCTTGAGGGCCAGCCAGAATTTCAAAAGGGATAAAGCTAATCTAATTTCAGGAAGAAGACTGTTCCATAAATTTGGGCACTACAACAGTTACAGCAGATCTCCTGGGATCCAACAACTGTAGGTCCTTAGCTGATAGTATCTGCAGCATGCCTTGTCTGGTAGATCTAATGGGGTGGGTTAACGTAAGCTGGGCAAAGGCAGCCCTCAAATAACCTGGTCCCATCCCATGCTTTATAGATCAAAACCAGCACCTTGAATTGGACATTTTTAAAAATGTTGTAACTCTCCTGAACTCACCTATGTGTAAGTCGGAAGGGCATATACATTTGATTAATAAAATAATAAATGGATAAACAAACAGCATTCTTGATTCTTGATTATGTTCAAATTATTTAAGAAATGACTCACCATGCCATATCTTTCCATATAAGTTCATACATTGTCCCAGCATTTGCCTTGGTTTTCTCCAGAAGGTATCTTCTTCTTTGGTATATGTTTTCTTCCAAGTATAAAAACAAATTGTGCAAATGTGGGCAATTAAAAAAATGGTTGAATATACAAAATATGTAAGAAGAAAAAGTACTGATAATAAGAGCAGAAGCTGAAGTATAGAGCTCACAGATTCTGCTAAGTGTACAAAATCAATCCAGTCTTTCACCATGTAAATAAACCATGTTATAGGTTCATATTCAGAAGTATCCAACATAATTGCTTTATTTTCATTCATATTAAAGAAGAAATTGAAAAAAATATGATATAATTATTGGGAAAAATTGATGATATTTCTTCTTTTTTTCTGGAAAAAAGAGAAATTGTGTTCATTTCTCCAAAGTATGATGTTGCATTTACATTTTTAATCATTATTGATTTAAGCATTACTGATTTAATCACTTAATTGTTTAAGTTTAATCATTAAGCTTCTTTCCCCATACTTCAAAATATCTAGTATAGTAACATTAATCATCTTCAAGAACAATAAAAAAGAAAATAAAAAGGAATTATTTCCTGGCAAGGAAATAAAGACATTTAGTGATACATGTATTGTTGCATTGTTGTGTTATTTATCACCTTGACTTGCAAATGCAATAATTGGATTGAATATAATGAATCTTTCTACCCACAGAACTCTCCACCACAAGTAAGGGCAAGAGAGTGAGAAAAGCCAAATTTAAGATTGTCAAATCATTTTAACATTTGATTTAGGTCAGCGTGCATGAATAGGATTATATACCAGCATCTCTCTCTTCCTCCCTCTCTCTCTCTCCCTCCCCTCCCCCACTATCTCTCTTTCCCTCATCTTTGAGTCAGTGTTCACTTTTGGTGACTTCTTGGACAAGTCCAAAAGTGATTTGTCATTGCCTGTTTCCTTGGGCTTGGAGAGGATGATTAGACCAAGATCAGAAATGTGGTTTTGTGGGAAAGAAGGCGAGGCTTAGCAGTGAGAAGACGGAGTTTCAGGCCATTCCTGAAATTCCCCTATTCCGGAAGAAATGGACGGGTCATTTACGATCCTAGCTGTCCCGGAGAGACAGTGAAGGTTTGGGGAGATCCAGTGACCTCAGAGACGTTCGCAGGTCTCGGGGGGGCTCGGATTTCAACCCCTTTTGCCATCCCTTTCTGGATTAGCTGTATGCTAACCGAAACCCTAAGAATGGTAGAAGTGTTTTCAACTGGTAAGCTGATTTTATTACTCAAAGAGAGAGACGGTCCGCACTAAAATTTAAGCTAATTGAAACCAAAGAACAGAAGAATCTAGCAGCGAATTGGTTTTTTTTTTAATGGATTTATGGCTGGTGGTTACCCTATTTCTTAAATGTTTTGAATGCTGTTTACGTGGATAAAGGAAAGTTTACTTTATTTCAACACTCCCTCACGGCTCTCCTTAAGTGGGCTGTAAACCAATTTACTATAATTTGGCTTCTTATAACCTGACACTTTTATTGCTTGGCTGTGTTGGTCTAAGATCAGATAAGACTGCATAGCTCCCAGGGTGTCCCTACTTGCAAATTTCATCTGCGTCACATCATGGCGTCCATACTTGCTTCAAGTGATTCATTTCAAAAGATTTTTTCCACTTTTCAGAAGTTGTTTGATACTTATGAAAAATCTGAAAAAAAATCTGAAAAAAATGGACTATCTCTTGTTTTTAACATCAAAATATGAAAGAAAGAGTCAGAACGTTGAATGTTTGAGTGCTCCTGAAATCCAAATGAAGAATGTCAGAAAGGAAGTCTCTCAACTTGCTGACACGCCGGGCGTCTGTTCTACTTCGGAGGCAGAAAGAGAAAGAGATGTAACGTTTGAAAGAAGGGGGGCCATACAGAAAATTTATCTCAAAAGACAGATTCCAGGAGGAATGAGAAACATTAAAGAATCTATACTTTATGAAACATTATTTGCAGAACTTTCAACACCACCCTTGAAAGTCAAAGACAAATTGATTGGAACAAGCCAAGGACAACATTATTACGTCAGAGGCACCCTAAGCAAAAAGGTGCGAAGATATTTCTGTTTGGACTTGCTTATAAAAACGTTTGGGGAATTTGTTTTAGGAATGGTAAGAGGACTAAGGAAGTTTTGCTATTGGAGAGACATAGGCTGATAGACTGAAGAATACAATTGAAAATTAGCTAAATCTAATTACTCTTATTTGTAATAGATATAGCTGAATAATAATTGATATTGATAGTAATGTATATAATGTGGAGTTGATATGATAAATAATAATTGGATATGAGAAAGGAAGGTTGGAAATATTTTTGGATTATATATAAAGGGTATTAATCACAATAATTATCACTATTAAAAAACTAAATAAAATATATACAGTTAAATGTTAATTAATATGGGGAAAATGTTATGATATATGATATAACTAAATATTATGGATGTTCAGCTAAAATAGGATATGAGGATTTGATGTTAATAGAGGATTTTACAAACAAGTAAATGAAATGTCAGCATGTGTTATGGATTAATTCTTTGGCATAGTTAAGGATGAAGGATGTTTAAATAACTATAGTTAACTAAAAGTGGAGGTATAATGATGTTAATATGGTAAACATTTGAGTTAAGATATTTGAATTAATATGAATTAATGGAAGAGATGCACCAAAACATGTTGTAACCAGCTGATATACTTTTTAAAAATAATATAGCAGTTATAGCAATAGCAGTTAGTCTTATATACCGCTTCATAGGGCTTTCAGCCCTCTCTAAGCGGTTTACAGAGTCAGCATATCGCCCCCAACAACAATCCGGGTCCTCATTTTACCCACCTCGGAAGGATGGAAGGCTGAGTCAACCCTGAGCCGGTGAGATTTGAACAGCCGAACTGCAGAACTGCAGTCAGCTGAAGTAGCCTGCAGTGCTGCATTTAACCACTGCGCCACGTCGGCTCTTATACCTGTGTTCCTTTTTTTTTCTTTTTCTTTTTTTTTGTTTGTTTTTTTCTTCCCTCCCTTGTCTTTTGTCCTTTTTGTCTTTTTTTGTTTTTTTTCTTTTTTTTTTTTTTTTTTGGTGTTTTTTTGACTTTTTCTTTTCCCACTGGTGTGGGCATGTATTGTTTAAGATTATTACTTTTATTAACATTTTTAAATAATAATTACAGTCAAATGAAAATGGATATATGACGATGGTGATATGTATGAATATCTGAGTTAAAATGCTTGGGTTAACATGAGTTATGTTTGTTGAATGTGGAGGAGATGTATCAAAGTTTATTTGTGATCGACTGATACACTTTCTATAGATGTAAAGAAAGATGTTGTACTTGTTTCAAATTAAAATTAAAAAAAATTTTAATTAAAAAAAAAAAGAAACGTGGTTTTGTGGTTCAGATAGGATTTGGATTCATGGTCTCCCAGTTTCTAGCCTGGTGCCTTAACTGCTACACCAACCTGGCTATCATATCTCTTATATTTTAGAAACTCATATTTTCCATTAAATAATTTCATTATTCTCTCACCTCAATTTTAAAAGATGAAGATCTGGGCATATTTTTAGCAGGTTTGATGCTGCTATATATATCAACAGGTATTGTTCACTTAACAATCACAATTGCAATTAGCAACTTTGTTCCAAAACGACATGATTGTTAGATGAGACATCACATGACTGTACTGGACTCACACCTGCCATGATTGTTAAGTGAACCATCTGCAATTGTTGAGAGAGACATCATGTAACTCCAAGTTGTGGATTATACTGCCAGTTTCCCTATTGACACTGTCATCAGAAGCCTGCTGTGAAGTGTACAAATTGCATTCAAAGGACCATTTGTACCTGTTACAATCCACTGATGGTGAAGTGCTCCAATTTTGATCACATGACCAAATGGATGCTGCAATACTTATATTGTGATGTCTGATCATAAAATTATGTTTTCTATTGTAACTTAGAATGGTTGTAAACAGGGTTGTTGTTAATTGAGGACTACCCACATAAATTGTGATGGTCTGTCATTTCTTATCTGTTCCAATTCTGTGGGCAAGTTGATCTGAAATAATCTTTGCTTATCACTTATTATAAAAATGAGTATATGTGAAAGGCAATCTCTGCCTATCTCTCACTAAAGCCATGAACCATCTGTTAATCTCTCCCACCAAAGTGTGTGTCCAAATATCTTTCAAATATCTTTATGGCAGTAAGGAAATAAAACGGAGACACACTAAATAGGGATAGTTGTGATCTAGCTGGAGGAGAAGTGTCGGAGAAGGACTGCTGTTTGTGAAAGGATCAAAATGCCATTCTGGAAATGGCTAGAGAAAACAATCAAAAAGGGAAATAGGACAAGAAAACAAAAGTCACAAAGCTCATAGAACATGGAAAGTGGTGATAGAGGAAGAAGTGGAAAGCAGTTGTCCGCAATCCACAAGAACCAGGACAAAACCAACAACATGATTCATACATTCATGCAGAAAAGGAATTCTGCAGACACTTTTGAGAAAGGGTGAAGGCTGAGGTAGAGATGAATGGTGTTGTATCAACAGGGTTATATGAGCAATTGATGTTCTGTTATGAAGAAGCAATTTCAGACTGACACTCTTGAAGGATGAAACTGGAAAGAGAAAACAAGGGATTCTGAGGAAAAAAAGAGTCTGAAGAAAGTAATAGGAAGGAAAAACAGAAGTCTAAATCTTAAACTATAATGCAGTAAAAGAGTGAACAGAAAACAGAGGAGTGAGGTTAAGAGAGATTGTAGTGACAAAATTAGCATTTGGAAGAATAAAATTTGGCTAAATAGAATTCTAATTGTAAGAAATTAAATTAAAATAAGATTGAAAGGGAACAAATATTTAGTATAGTAGAGGGAGAACAACAAAAATATATTTGTATATAAGAAATATCTCCTTAGTATATGAGGAAACTTAATTTTTATTAATATTTTATTTTGTTAATAAAAGCCATACATTATCATGCCTGTTTGTAACCATCTCTTATAAAAAAACTTGTGACAACATAGCTTAAGAAAATCCAATGGTGTAATATTTAAAATAATGCCTGATGACCACCAATTGTTCTGTGACAAAGTGTACACTTTACAATGCTGCAAAATGCTTTAATCAATAAAATACTGACAGGCAATTTACATTACATTCCCCACCCATTACACACATACAAACATTATTATTTTTTTTACTTACTAGTATTGGGAGGGAAAATCCACTTCTTTTGCGTTCAGCCACTTCGCTCTGGTAATAGCAACTGTTTAGATCTAGAAACATGCCTAAAGATTTCATGGTTCTTGCACAAGACTGTTACAGAATGACAGGATTCCTTCCCACGTAATCCCAGATTTGTTGCCAATTTAATATTGTACGTTGAAATAGTGTTTCTTCATTGTCATTTTTCATTTTATGCTCATTACTTTGGCAGGACTAGAAGCCCAAATAAGTAGGGCAAAGTGAGTTTCTTTAATGATTAATTAACAAGTCAATGCAATGTTTATACTTCCTATTTGGCAGGATGGGGCAACATTAGATTAGCTTTTCTCAGGTGTGGTTTCTCTAGAAGTTTCATGATAAATTATAATTGAAACATACACACACACACACACACACACACACACACACACATCAGTTTTGAGTTTTTTTCTATAGTTTTCCCTAACACTTTCTATTTTTTATTTTTATTCTTTTAGCGTTTATAGTTGTATATGGTTTTTATCTGTTTGACTACAGTGCTTCCTAAAATTATTTCAAATAGCATTTCACAGGTCTACTATTTATGAAGAAATATGCCTTTACATTTACATCCCTCCCAACATTTTACTGAATAATTTCTGCATTATTTCTGCTGAGATTAACTGCCATTTATTCTTGTATGGAAGCTAATAGATATTTTGCTGAATCCCTGGGTCACAATTGCTTACTTAAATCTATATCCCAAGTCATCAGTAACCTATTTCCATCTTCAGCAATATCGTATATAAATTAGAAATCATTCATTATTTTATACATTTTTTAAAATGGACCAAAGGACATTCTGATATTTCCTTTAATGTTTTCTCATTCAAAATGATTTACATTGAATTTATATTTAAAAGTGGTATCTGACGACTTAATTAAATTCAATCTGTTCTGTACTGAATAACAAATTCTTGTCAGAGAAATCTCGTGTCTTGCATAAAATATCCTATTTTTTTACTTCAGCTTTTTATTTCTGTAATTCATATTTTGCTTCCCTGAAGTGTTACACTAACCAGCAGGAACCATGGTTCCCTCTTTTGAGCAAAGACATACTTCAATACATTCAATACATTCAAGAAAATGCTAAAGAAATGCAAAGGAAAAAAGAGTAAGGTTCTACATTTAGGCAAGAAAAATGAAATGCACAGGTACAATATAGGTGGCACCTTGCTCAATCGTAGTAACTGTGAGAGGGATCTCAGAGTCCTAGTGGACAACAATTTAAATATGAGCCAGCAGTGTGCAGCAGCTGCCCAAAAAGCCAACACAGTTCTAGGCTACCTAAACAGAAGGGTAGAATCAAAATCATGTGAAGTGTTAATACCACTTTATAATGCCTTGTAAGGCCACACTTGGAATACTGCATTCAGTTTTGGTTGCCATGATGTAGAAAAGATGTGGAGTCTCTAGAAAGAGAGCAGAGAAGAACAACAAAGATGATTAGAGGACTGGAGACTAAAACATATGAAGAACAGTTGCAGGGACTGGGTATGTCTAATTTAATAAAAAGAAGGACTAGGGGAGACATGATAGCAGTGTTCCAATATCTCAGGGGTTGCCACAAAGAAGAGAGAGTCAAACTATTCTCCAAGGCACTTGAGGGTAGAACAAGAAGCAATGGATGGAAACTAATCAAGTTATATTTTACTCTACATTTTATAAGTATTTAAGTAAGATGCTTTAAATTTCTGTTGAGTAGTCAACCCTTCACCCTGGTTCATAAATTTCATGCACAATAATATCTCTCAGTTGAATCTTGTGGTTTTTTTTTCACTCATGTGAATCTTGGATTATATATTCTAGGGACATGTTGTGCATTTTCCTTGGTGAGATGAGTATAAGTACAAGTCCATTAATTTTTAGAATAAGATCTCAATAATAAGTCATTCTTTTCTGCTTTGTCTTGAATGCCTCCAATCCTTAACTCCCCCCCCCCCGTTTCTATCTGTAACATCAGCCAAAAACAATTTCGTGTTTATAATATCTTTGTGAATTGCTCCAATATCATACTCAGTTTTTATAAATATGGCATAAGCCTTTCTATATTTCTGAACAATCTCTGAAATCTGCATGGCCATATTCTTAATCCCGGCCGCTTATGCTCTGATATACCCTCAAAATCTTTCTGAAGCACTGGTGTTGATTTATCCAAGTCTAACTTTAATTCCTTCTTGGGCAGGAATTGTTTAATTTAGTCAACATCCAGATTTTGGGCAGATCAGTGTTAGTTTATTTGTTTGCTTGTTTGTTTGTTTTATAAATCAAATTTATAGACCTCCCATTTCACAATTGAAACGACTCTGGACAGTTTACTATAACTTCCATATAAAAACAGAGAAACAGAGTTAAAATATGGACAAAGTGCCCTTAGACCACTTACCATCAGGTTGCAATACTGTGCTTGAATTCCCATGCTGGTTGACAGAGACAGGTCTTAATGCTGTTCTGGAAGGCCAAAAGTGTAGGGGGGCCAACCTTTTCTCACGGGGCAAGATATTCCATAGAGCCAGGCTAAGGGCAGAAAAGGCTTTTCTCCTAGACCAGTGATGGCTAACCTTTTTGTCCTCATGTGCCAAAAGCATGTGAGCTTGTGTAACAGCATGCAAGTGTGTGTCCAGACCCATAATGCAGTACGGATGCAACATCCCCTTGCTCCCTGCCACCCTGCACATGCACACAACTTCCCCCCTCCACAGCCTGTTTTGGGCCTAGCAGGCCTCTCTGAAGCCTCCTGGGACCAAAAATGGGGCACGGGGGAACCACACACCCCTTGCACTCCCCTCACATATGCGACCCCCCCACACACATACATGCACGTTTCCAAATTTGCGGCAGAGACCCAAATATCAGCTGGCTAGCAGAAGGAGCTGAGCGATAGCTTGTGTGCCTACAGAGTGATCTCCACATGCCACCTGTGGCACACATGCCATAGGTTTGCCATCGCGGTCCTAGACCCTATTAGTGAAAATTCTTTATCTGACAGGGTCCTTAGCACAGGGTCCTTAGACAGGGTTCCTGTCTGACTGGATGGAACAGGTTGCTATAATGGGGACAACTTTTCATCTTTGTGTACTAAATACAGAGGAAGAAGGCAGTCTAAGTCAATACAGTTTATATATATTTATTTTTGTAGATTCTCACAGGTGTAGGTATGCTGGTCTTTAAATAGCGGTTGGTATGTGGTTTTTTCCCTGGTAGATGGTGTGTTCTAAGGAGCCATTGGTTTTTTTGTAGATTAGGACATCCAGAAAGGGAAGTTGGTTGCTTGCTTCTATTTTCATAGTGAATTGTATTTTGGGGTGTAGGCTGTTGAGATGTGTGAGGAAGTTGCCCAGTTTTTCTTTCCCATGTGGCCAAATCCAAAATCTCCCATCAGTGAAGAGATCTAACAAAGAATCAACCATAGAGAGAAATCATCGAGATGCTCCAAGCTTTATGGCCTCCGCAAGATACACAAAGAAGGAACACCACTCAGACCCATAGTCTGCTCCATAGACTCACCTCTACAGAATCTTGCCAAATTCCTCACCAAACAACTTCAACCCTACACAAAATCCATCACCTCACACATACAAAACTGATTCCACTTCAGAGAAACAATAAAGAAACAAAACCTACACTCCAGTGACCTATTCGTGAGCTTCGATGTCATATTCCTCTTCACCCAAGTGTCTATAAAAGAAGCCTTGACAGCTCTCCAGAACAAACACAACCCCCTAAACGCATCCTGGACCTGACCAACCACTGCCTAACCAATACATACTTCATCCATAACGGACAAAGACACAAACAGGTAGAAGGAGCACCCATGGGATCACCCCTATCACCCGTCATCAAACTTATACATAGAACATTTTGAAACTAATGCCTTAGATAAATCTGAACTGTAACCCAAACTCTGACTTAGATATGTTGATGACACTTTCATGATTTGGCCACACGAGAAAGAAAAACTGGACAACTTCCTCACACATCTCAACAGCCTACACCCCAAAATACAATTCACTATGAAAATAGAAGCAAACAACCAACTTCCCTTTCTGGATGTCCTAATCTACAAAAAACCCAATGGCTCCTTAGGACACACCATCTACCAGGGAAAAAAACACACACCAACTGCTACTTAAACCTCAGCCACATAGGATGATGCGAAACAGCCGACCAATCTACAAACATCAACTCCATCTACCAATCAGGATGCAACTACACAGCCGATCAACCCACTTACAGCAATAAAGCCAGCACTCAACACACATACACCAAGTTTTATAGAAAGACGACAGCCTGATACCTTAACCACTTTGACTAAAACCATCTATTTCAAATATTTTTCTCATACATCCTTTCTTTCACCATCCTCTTTTCTTTCTTTTTCTTCTTTCCAACCCCTTCCCTGCACCAATACAGTAAATATGGAGATAAATAATACTCCCCTCTTAGCAATGTTCCACGTGTTGAAGATTGTGATTCACAAAAATGTTTGCGGTAATATATTTTACTGTGTTAAAGTCTCTTCAGGTGTTAAATTTCTATCATGATTATTTTGAATGTCTGAGAGTATTAGGTACAATTGTGTTTGAATTGGGTCAGTCTTATGCAATTGTTTGCCAACTGCCCTTTAGATAAGCATTTAAGCCTGAAATCAAATCTTGCAATGCCCTGTACATCAGGCACTTCCCAAGTCATGAAGACACTCTCATGTGTTTCTAAACAAAGGATTTAATTCCAGTGTGGATTCATCTAATCCAGCCCACTAGTTTGAGAATATCATAGGTCACTTTGCAAATGTTTTCCTGAGAGTGAGGTTTTCTATATTCACAGAATTTACTATGATCAACCTAACCAATCATAAAATAGGTTACTGGTAAACCAACTATAAAATAGATTACTGTTAATCTGGCAATACCTCTTAAGAAACCCATACTTTGCCACCCCATGATGTCCAAACTACTTAGATATTTAAACTTTATAATCTGCTTTATACTCTTTCCACATATTGATCTCATGCTGACCATTTCATATCATCGTTTTGCTTCTTTTTTGGGAGATACTGACAGTATTTTACCTTATCCAATCAACTCAAACTTTACTTACTTCTCAACAAACATAACTATCCAAATATTTAGTGGATGTTATCTTGAGCAATTGTAAGTACATTTAGGAAAGCTTTGGTCAATACTCTTCTACTCATTCTGCTTCTTCAAAGTTCAAAAGGTAGAATGTCTTTTTTTCTGTTAAATATTTCTAAGTGACAGTATCATTGCCTAGGACAATTGGTATGCAATTATCCAGCTAAACATTCCTTTTTGCTTTTTAAAGATTAACACAACATTTGCTCTTCTCCAATTCCTCTGGTGCTACACTTATCCACCAAGATTTTTCCAAGTTCACAGAAAAGGATATGTCATCTGGAAGCTTTTTGCATTGATTTTGCTTAAATCCATTGGAAAGACAGTAGGAATTGGCTCTGCCCACTTCTTGCCACCTGTTATTCTCTGAGATGCAAGCCCACCCATTCCTTGTAGCAATTTTACTATTATAATCAAAATTCAAAATAAAATCAAAATTCTTAATAAAAAACATATATGCAGAAACATACAGACATCTATACAGAGAAAGAAAGGAAAGAAAGAAAAAAAAGAAAAAGTTAAAAACTGATAGGGTCTTGGAAAGTATGTTGGTTTTAGGGAAAACTAATTCAGGGAAAATGAGGAATATGAAAATTTTGTTACTGTTCCATAATCTTTTAGAATAAGTGCCAAAACTAAACACTATTAGAATAGGTACTATTGTGTTCTGAAACATATAGAACATATAGAACAAGCCTCTGGAGTCTGGGGAGAAAAAAGCATGGAAAAATGGGGGGAGCGCCTCTCATGTGCCCATGTGCACTGGGGGGGTCGCACGTTGCATTATGGGTGTGGCACCCCCATGCACAACCCCTCTGAGCTCTCCCCCTTATGGCACTAGCCAAAAAAGGTTTGCCATCGCTGATCTAGGGCTTCGCAGGGGACAAAAAACAGCATGGTTTGCACTAAGAAGCCATGTGCAGCTTCTAGAGCAGATGTCAGGTCCCATAGATCTCTATTGAGCTCTTGCCATTCTGGCAGGAGGGAGCAACGTTTGGGTTACGCTTGCGTGGAATTTTCCTTTGTTCCTTTCTCTCCTTTGATGCACCTTTGGGAAGTTGGGAGGGGGAAAGAATGTGCCTTGGGCATCTGTTTTGTTTCAGAGCAATTTTTATTGCACTGGTTGGCCACGCCCGCCTCCTTTGATACTCACTCTGCCTCACCTTCACCATGTGGATCCACAGAACTGCCTCCTTCTGCCTACACACAGGTAAGCAGAATTTGTGCTATCCTAGCTCTCCCTCCCCACAGCTGCAACCCAGGTCCTGCTTGGCCAACTGGGCAGCCAGCAGGGAAAGTGGGGAGGGAGCAGGTGGACAGGCGGGAGAGACCGGCCTGGCCTCCAATGCTCCATCCTGCAGGGGCTGCAGCAGTGAGCAGTAAGGGAGGCAAGCCCCATGCCATGGGATGGCCAGCTTCTCCTGCTGCTGCATCCTCACCTTCCAAGCAGAGCCACTGCCAGTGGGGCATCTCCCATTTTGCTCCTCGCGCACCCCCTCCACGCCACTGCTGCTTCTACAGCACGGAATGGTCCATGTGCCCCACACATGTCCCTCAAAGCCAATGTAGATGTTCCTTCAGGCAAGCTATTGAACCTTGGGTCTTTTGTTCCACCTCCCCTTCTGATCTGTTTCATCCAGCCCCACTTACACACACAAACACCCCGCACTTGCTGTGGTAAGAGGCAAGCACAGCGAGAGATGTTTCCCTAGCAGAAGCTCGACCTTCTCCTCCCCACCCCCAATTTCTCCCCACCCCCTTGCTTGCCTGGCGCCATGACAAGCACATTGTAAGTGCTTGATGTAAGAGAGTACAGCATCAGTGTATTCATACAGGTCTTGAGGTTCAAATACACTCCACTCAGTAGTTTCAAAACAGTCCTGCAGCTGACTGAGAGCCCCCTCTGGCCAGGGATTAACCATTTTCATGGCTGGCTGAATTCTTTTCCTGAGAGGGACATACTTTGGGCATCACAGAAGTGAAAGATTGCCAGGTGGAGTAGGGGGATTGCTCTTTATGCCTGTGCTAGGTTAGAGTACACATGGTCTAAATTCTTCCCTCTGGCGGAGAACTGTACAACTGCACAAACCTAGGGAGAACTGTCTTTAGGCATGCTTGATTGAACCCTCTGGATGAATTAAAAAGTGCCCTCTGGATGAGTTTGCTGCTACCTGGGGATGATGTCATATAGCTTAGAAAGTGCCATGCTGATATTGGCATCAGGTGGCATATAAACAGCTATAATGATTATCACAGTGATTTCTTCAGGCAGATAAAATGGCCTGCATGTGACATATCTGGGAGCAACACGTATAAACTACTCTGCTGTTAACACACCAGCCACTGTGTATATAGATGTAGAGTCCTCCTTCCTTGCTCTTACTGAAGTCGCCATTTCTGTCGGAGCGATAAGTGACACAGCTTGTCAACCCCACTCTCTCATCGGGTACAGATGGATGTAGCCAGGTCTCCGTTATGACCATCACACAGCTTTCACAGAGAAGCCTGTTTGCTGCCATCTGCAGCTCTGATTTGTCCATTTTGTGGACGAGAGATTTGGCATTCGTCAAAAAGACACTAGGCACTGGGGCTGCTTTCAAAGCCGACTGGCTTTACAGCCTCGCTTTCCTTTCCACTCCTTTCACTTTAGTTTGTGCCTCCAAATTGTGAAATTTGAAATTAAAATTCACAGCTTATTCACAAGCATATACAAGTAGTCCTATTTTAGCAATTGCCTTGGACAATGAACATTCACAGTTATAACAGTGACAAACCCCCACATTTACAACCTTCACAGTGTCTCTCTCTCTCTCAGTCACTTCCTGAAACAAAGCATTGGTGTGGGGTCATGATAGCAGTATTCCAGTATTTGAGAGGCTGCCACAAAAAGGAGGGGTCAATTTATTTTCCAAAACAGCAGATGGCAGGACAAGAAAAAAATGAATGGAAACTAACCAATCAGAGAAGCAAGCTGGAATTAAGGGGAAAAAAACTTCCTAACAGTGAGGACATTTAACCAGTGCAACAGCTTGCCTTCAGAAGTTGTGGACACTTCATCACTGGAGGGTTTTAAGAAGAGACTAGACAATCACTTGTATGAAATGGTATAGGATCACCTACTTGAGCAGGGGGTTGGACTAGAAGACCTCCAAGGTCTCTTCGAGCTCTATTCTGGTTAAAAACATCATATTTCTTCTTGCTAATTTCCCCAGCACCACAGAGACTATTCAAAAGGACAGGAGAGTGCAGAAAAAGGGCTGTAAGATTTGCCCTTTTACCCAGCTTCCTTCCAGGCTTGCATTCAAAGTTCTGTCATCTGCCCCTTCATGGTCACATGACCACATGGTATTTGGCAACTGGCCCACATTTATGACTATCTGCAGTATTGCATGGTCATATAACTGTGATATATTATTTTATTTTCTTGAAACTAATATGAAAAAGGGTTTACTTCCTTTCTGCCAAAAAAAAAAATCCCATAGCGAACGGTGGGCCCACTTAACAACTGTGGCATTCACTTAATGACCATGATATTCATTTTATGACCACCTCTTTTACTTATTGACCACTGCAAAAAAGGTTGTATAATTAGGTTTTATGATATGATGACCCAGTTTATGGCCATCATAACTTGCAACTAAAATTGTCGGTCAATTATGGTAAATCAAAGATGATCTGTATAGGATTTCAATCTGCTCCTCCCACTCCACCCAAGTATTAACTTTGCTGCAAAAAGTTTCAAATAAAGTTTAGGAAACTGACTCCTCCTTCCAGGACAATGAATCTACAAAGCAAATCTTTGGATTAATGATCACCAGGGACGTGCAGTCACTGGAGGCAGGAGAGGCGGGGCCTCACCAGTCTCATGAGGAAAAGGAAAGAATTTTTAAAATAATTAAAAAGAGCAAAGTAGTTGCTGCCAGACTCCAAGTCACTAAGCATCTGCTTAGTGTTAACTGTAGAGGGAGGCGAGAGAACTATGGGCCTTCTTTGCATAAGGAATTTTTCACCTTTTAAGAGTTAAACAAGAGTTAAAAGGTGAAAAATTCCGTATGCAAAGGAGGCACGTGATTCTCCCGCCTCCTGATCTGAGAGCAGCAAATCATACCTTGCAGGTTTGAAGTTGAGTGACTGTGGAAAAAGAAATTGTTTGTTGGTCAAGAGGAGCCACGAGGAAGGCATGCTTAAGTTGGGCGGGTTATTTCGGAGGGTGTGAAAGGAGCACCTCAATGGCAGCAGCCTCCACATGGAGAGCCCCAGTGAGCCTGCTGGCTCTCCCCAAATTTGATCCTTCAGCTGAGGATCTCGTAGGAGCAATCTTCCCCACAGCAGCCGGACATGCTCGGTGAGGTATCATCTATTTCAAATCTAAAGGGTCAGGACAATTGCTTTTTTAAAAAAAATAGCAGGCCCACATACACAGACCTTCCAGCTGGTGTTTTCTCAATAAAATTGATCGTATTTGGTGAAACAGTTTGGTATTTGTCGAGATAATTTTAACAGGGTGAACACTCTAATCTAAGCAAGGAGGCAATGTGCTAAAAAGGCATGTTTTGTTTAATTAAAAAAAACCCACCCAATTATCCAGCGATCTGGGACTTTAAAGGCTTTAAAGTGGCGGCAGGGCCCCACCGACGGCGTCTGCCATAGAGCGGGACCGGGTCCCACTCTATGACGGATGGCGCCGGGACTTTAAAGTCCTGCCGCCGGGGCCCTGCCACCGGCTCTACTCATCCACTACTCAGAGAAGAGGGTTTATTTTACCGCCATTGCTGCCCCTGGGAGAAACCGATGGGATGGCTGAGAAGACCCCTACTGTACCCCATCAGCGGAGAAGAATTATTTGGCGGTGGGCGGGTGGGCAGCAGCAGAAAGGAGGAGAAGGGGTCCCATTCATAGCCTCAATCCCCCTCTCCATTTCTGAGCTGGGGAAGGGGCTCAGCGCAGCTCTGACCCGGGCTGGGAGGAGATCGCGAAGGTGCAGGGGTGGGATATCCCTTTCGGAATCCCCCCGGGGAAAGAAGACCCCAGAGTGGTGGATGCCGCCCTCGCCTCCCCAGTGCCAGAGGGCTGAGGGGGGGAGAGAAAGAAAGGCAGGCAGTCACCAACCTACCCTCCTCCCTGCCCCCACCTTGCGCAGCTGGAGGGCCATGCTAGGGAAGAGGCCACACTTTCCAAACTTCCTGCCCCTCTTGCTCGGCCCACGGGGGCCAAAAGCTGCCACCACGACTGCCGCCAAGCGAGCGCTTCCTCAGCCAGGGGACCGCAGGAGCCACAGGAGCCGCTGCAGCCGCTCCCCAGGGAGGACCTGAGCACTCGCCCTCTTCTCCCTCACAGAGCGTGCGCACGCCAGCGAGATGAGCAGGCCTCTACTTCAGGGCCCCGGAGGCAGGACTTTAAAGTCCCGACCCGGTCCTGCTCTATGGCGGATGCCACCGGGGCCCTGCCACCACTTTAAAGCCCTGGCGGCAGGGCTTTAAAGTCCCGGTGCCATGTCTGCCATAGAGCAGGTCCCGGTCCCGCTCTATGGTGGACGCGGCGCCGGGGCATCGGCGGGGCTTTTGCACTTGCCTCACTGGCCATGAAGCTCACCACACATCACTGATGGTCACATGCAACTTAATTAATATCAAAGTCTTACAATGGAAAACAAACTTGAAGGAAGTTTTGTTCCTTCACTTATTTGGGCAACAGAAACATAAACACAAAACAAAAGAAACATGGCAAACACAATGGCAACTCTGTCTGGGAATTCCAGCCAATGTAGGACAAAAAGTTTGGACAAAAAGTACAAGACAAAAATAGGAAAAGCACCAAGAAATCCTTCCTGGGCTTTTTAAGGTTAGCCTAAGGAATCTCTAGCCACTATTGTTCATCTTCATTAATTACATAAACTGATATGTGGGAATGACCTTGGGAGAAAGGGGAAGAACTGCAGCCAGGAGAACAATCAGTTAAGCAGCAGCTTAGGGTGCAACAGGAATGTGAGCATGGCAAATATCTCAGAAGGGATCCTCCCTAGCTTCTTTGGTTGTAAATGTGATGGGAAGAAATATAGTATTGCAACATTCTGTGGATTTAACCTTCAATTAAGTAGAATTCATTTATCTTTACCTGCTTCTTGTCTGGACTGTCTTACAAGGCTGACATCATAAGGTCTGCCTGTTGCTCTCCTACTGGCTGGTGATAATTAGCAACAACCTTAAAAACTTAAATGTTCCAAGGTACTTACCATATAATTGCTTAACTGCATTGTATGTAATGTATCAGAATATGAAATCGTAGTAGATTAAGCTAATTGGATAAAATAGATGCTTCCACGTCTTGCAGTTTAACTCACCTTGATGTTTTAATCTGGACCAAAGATTGTTCCAGACAATGGAAACATTTTGTCCTATATCAGTTGGATGCTCTCATGCAGAGCTGCCAATGTGTTCACCATGTACCTGGATAAGTGAAGGCACCAACCTTCAGATTTTGGCAGCCTTTACTGATTGTCAGTTGATGCAACAACTGCAGTTATACCCTGTGCAGAAAGACCTTGTTATTCAGATGGTTGGCCTCACCACTGCCTCACTCTATATCCATGATGGCAAACCTATATGCATATGCGCTAGAAGTGACACACAGAGCCACATCTCTGGGCACGCCAGCTGTTGCCTGTTGCTCTTCTGGGTTCCAGTGCACACATGTGCTGGCTGGTCTTCACCCAGTGCTGAAAAGGTTCACCAACACTGCTTTATATGAAACCGACTCAGAAGCTTTAGAAGCAATTCTGGGAGAACATCCACAAAGTACAAATAGCAATAGCAATAGCAGTTAGACTTATATACCGCTTCATAGGGCTTTCAGCCCTCTCTAAGCGGTTTACAGAGTCAGCATATTGCCACCAACAACAATCCGGGTCCTCATTTTACCCACCTCGGAAGGATGGAAGGCTGAGTCAACCCTGAGCCAGTGAGATTTGAACCGCCGAACTGCCGAACTAGCAGTCAGCTGAAGTGGCCTGCAGTACTGCACTCTACTCACTGTGCCACCTCGGCTCTTTCAAGAAGGCACTTCTTTTGCGCATGTGCGAGAATGGGAAATGGCTGCCGAGCTTTTTTGCTCCGGCTTCTGGAGAATAGCAATTGAAAGATTCCTGGTGACCAGGACCTCGGACATGGTGATGGAAGGGGTCCTGCAAGAGGCCAGCATCTGGACTATCTGGGGAGGTAACTACCTGGGGGGGGGACTGCTTTCGGGTGGCTCCTGGACAGCGTTGCCTCCCTTGGCGGAGGAGACGGCTTTGCGCGGGCGGCCTCGGCCTCATTGCCCTAGGAAGTGTTGGACTGGTGCCGAACGGTGCTGACATGTTGGTTTGTGCCCTGAAGAGGGGGTGGGGAGCCCTACAGAAATGTTTGTTTGGACTGGGGGACTGGTTTCCTGCCTCCACCCCCCACCACAGTTCTGCTGACCCCCCACTCCTTCCCTCTTGGCGCGGCATTTTCTCTATCTTGCCGCTGCCCCTACGGGGCTCCACGTCGCTTTACTTTCTGCCTACTGGGACTGTGAACCCGAGAGCTCGGCGACTGACCTCCTGTTGTGGCCAGGGTCATCTGCTGCTGCTGTTATTGCCTCAGGAGTGTCGTGTTAGACAGCGCCATTTTCTGGATCATCTCATACCAGGCGCCATTACTCTGGAGAGGCAGCGCGTTTGGAGCTTAGACTCCCTTCAGTGGCCACCACTGCTGGCCTTAACTGGTGCCTTTTTCATCTTCGTCTCGCTGGTTTGTCGCCCTCACCACCTTTTCATCTGGCATCTACCCACCATTCCTGCAGCCGCAGCCCTTGGGCTTATAGACGAATGAACTCATTCCATCTGTTCGATCAGCATTACCTCTCGCTGCCCCAGTGACACCACCTCAGCCACCCAGACTTTGCCTTTTTCCACATCTTTGGCAGACTGGACTTTTGTGTTTCTGCCACAAACTTTATACGCACTTTGCCTCTTTTAACATCTGCGCAATTCTTTTTCTTTTGTATGGGATATGTTTGTGATATGTATGTGATGTATGTCTGATGTTTCCTAGCACCCACTTTTATTTTATTGTCATTGTATTTTGTAATTTTATCCTAACTGTGGGGACTGTATGAGTGAGCGGCTATGTACGCATGAGGGGACTGGGAGAACAGCTGGGTGCCTCCGCCACTGAGTGCTACAGCAGAAGTGGTAGGGGGCCCAGGCCTACCCCCATCCTAGAATGATTGAGACTGATAGCCTGCCGGAGAGAGCAGAGTCTTCGGGGGAAAACGGGGTCTACGGTTGCGGGAATGGGCCGGAACATTACGGTCACGATGGGGAGGGGCAGTACGGCGGGAACTTCAGGGCTAGCCATTACCAGGGAAGGAGGGTTCACTACATCACAGCGATCCCTCCTTCTGGCCCTGTTAGTTCCACTCCAAGGCCAGATGGCGAGAGTGGTCAGGGCCCTGGGCTCAGGCTGTTGTTGCTAAATGCCATGTCTGTAGTTCACAAGGCTCCTCTCATCTGGGACCTTATATTAGATGAGGGGGCAGACCTGGCATGTATTACTGAAACCTGGCTGGGCCCAGAGGGAGGAGTCCCCCTCACTGAAATGTGCCCAGAAGGATTTCAGGTGCTTCATCAGCTGCGACCCAGTTAAGGGGTGGGGGAGTGGCTATCATCATCCGAGGGTCATTAGTTCCTCGTAGGATCCCTGCTCTGGAGCTTGTCGGGTGTGACTCCTTATTGGTGAAGTTGGGCCTTGCGGGTCAAGTGGGCTTGTTGTTAACGTACCTTCCTCCCAACAACGCTCCTCGAGTCAGTAGCCGAGCTGGCAGTAGAGTTCCCCAGGCTTATAGTGCTGGGGGATTTCAACTTGCCTTTGCTCGGTGGACACTCTGATGGAGTGCAGGAGTTCATGGCTTCCATGACAGCCATGGACTTGACCCAAGTAATCCAGGGTCCGACTCACTCAGCAGGGCACATGCTCAACCTCGTATTCCTCTCGGAGCAGTGGAGATGTGATCTAGATTTAAGGGGCATTAAGATCTTGCCCTTGTCATGGTCTGATCACTTCCTACTGAGGCTTGACTTTCGGAGACCAATCTCCCACTGTAGGGAGGATTAGGTGGTTCTGCCCCAGGCACCTGATGGACCCTATGGGATTTCAGACGCGCTTGGAGAAATACCTGATGCTCTCGTCCACAGTCCAGCGGAGTCCTTAGTCGCTGCTTGGAATATAGCGGCGGCGGGGGCTCTAAACTGGATTGCGCCTTTACGGCCTCCCCGAGGTAGTGGATCCAGGAGAGCTCCTTGGTTTACTGAGGAACTCCGGGAGATGAAGCACCAAAAGAGACGCCTAGAGTGCCGCTGGAGGGCCAGTAAATCTGAGTCAGACCGAGCACTGATGAGAGCCTATATCAGAGCCTATCTTGTGGCAATACGGGCGGCAAAATGTGCGCATTTTGCCGCTCTTATTGCATCCGCTGAATCACGCCCAGCCGCCTTGTTTAGAATAACCCGCTCCCTCTTGAAAGGGAGGGATGCGGATGACCCTTTACAAGGTAGAGCTGAGGAATTTGTTCAGTTTCTAACGGATAAAGTCGCTCGGATTCGGACAGGCCTGGACTCCAATTGCACGGTACCAGCTGAGGTACTGGGAGAAGGTCTTGAGCTGAGCTTATGGAGCGAGTTTCAACTTGTCGCTCCTGAGGAAGTGGACAAAGCCATGGGAGCGGTGAGTGCCTCCACTTGTATACTGGACCCGTACCCCTCCTGGCTGGTCTTGACCAGCAGGTAGGTGACACACGGCTGGATCCGGACAATAGTTAACACCTCTCTCTGGGAGGGATCCTTCCCACTCCTCCTAAAGGAAGTGGTGGTGAGACCCCTCCTGAAGAAACCTTCTCTGGATCCAGCCATTTTGAGCAACTATTGTCCAGTCTCCAACCTCCCCTTTGTGGGGAAGGTTGTTGAGAAAGTGGTGGCCTTTCAACTCCGACGGTCCTTGGATGAAACCGATTTTCTGGATCCCTTTCAGTCCGGTTTCAGGCCTGGTTACAGCATGGAAACTGCTTTGGTCACGCTGATCGATGATCTCTGGCGAGCCAGGGATAGGGGTCACTCCTCTATCCTAGTGCTCCTTGACCTCTCAGCAGCCTTGGATACCATCGACCATGGTATCCTTCTGCGACGACTGCGGGAGGTGGGAGTGGGAGGCACTGTCCTTTGGTGGTTCTCCTCCTACCTCGTGGACAGGTCACAGTCGGTGTTGGTTGGAGGACAGAGGTCAACCCCTAGGCCCCTCTATTATGGGGTGCCGCAGGGTTCGGTCCTGTCCCCCCCTATTTAACATCTACATGAAGCTGCTGGGTGAGATCATACGCCGGCAAGGGATCAAATACCATCAATACGTGGACGTGCCAACTCAGTGAAGCGGTGGAAGTGATGTGCCAGTGCCTCGAAGCTGTCAGGGTCTGGATGGGGACGAACAAGCTTGCACTCAATCCCAACAAGACCAAGTGGCTATTGATGCTCCCTCCCAAAGATTGGCTAACCTTTCCATCTCTCAGTCTGGGTGGTGAAATTATATGCCCCTCAGAGAGGGTTCGCAATTTGGGAGTCCTCCTTGATCCACAGTTGACTCTAGAACACCATTTGTCGACTGTGACCAGGGGGGCCTTTTCCCAGGTTCACCTGGTGCACCAATTGTGACCCTACCTGGACCGGGAGGCACTTCAGATAGTCACTCACATCCTCGTGACCTCAAGACTGGATTACTGTAACACGCTCTACATGGGGCTGCCCTTGAAGAGTGTTCGAAGACTTCAGTTAGTCCAGAATGCAGCTGCGCGAGCGATTGTGGGTGCACCTAGGTACACCCACGTTACACCTATCCTCCGCGAGCTGCACTGGCTGCCTATTGGTCTCCAGACACGCTTCAAGGTGCTAGTCGTTACTTTTAAAGCTCTACATGGTATCGGACCTGGGTACTTGAAAGACTGCCTCCTGCCAGTCACCTCCCAATGACCTATTAGTTTCCACAGACTAGGCCTCCTCCGAATTCCATCTGCCAGCCAATGTTGGCTGGCAACTCCTCGGGGGAGGGCCTTCTCTGTGGCTGCTCTGGCCCTCTGGAACGATCTCCCCGTGGAGATCCGGACCCTTACTACCCTCCTGGCCTTCTGCAAAGCAGTTAAGACCTGGCTGTTCCGGCAGGCCTGGGGCATTGAATCATCCAGCCCCATTCGAGGTATGGCTGTTACGGAATTTTAAACTGTTGTCTTATTTTTATTTTTTGTATCCCCTCCCTTTTTATTGTGAGCCGCCCTGAGTCTCTCGGGAGTAGGGCAGCATACAAACTCAATAAATCCAATCCAAATCCAATCCAATTTTCAGTGGCACCCCCGGCTTATGAAAGAAACACCCCTTTGGAAAATAGGGTTGGCACACATTCTTTCCATTTAAAGTTGTAAAAATTAAAGTGTTTCAGAGGCTTATGTGAGAAATAGGGTGCTTTGACTGATTATATGTAGTGCACTATAATTGTTGTGAGTTTAGTGGATTTGTATGTATTATTAGGAACTTTAAAAAAAATATTCTCAGTTAAAGTAACCTGCCGGGTGAGTTGTGGTAAGTATAAACGTGATTAAAAGGAACATTTGCCCAACTTCCACTATTGAGTCAGTTTGTGCTTGCCCTTGGGATAAGATCTCACTATGCTGGCTCACGTGTTAATTATCCATCAAGTACACTACTGCAATAATCTATTATTCCATTTATCGCTTATTTACAGAACCACATCTCCCTGTAAGAGTTGGCCTCATCACTCCAGTTATGCCAGAAGAAGCAGTGGTTGTTTCTTCATTTCCAGAAGGTCAGGAGGCCTATAATCCAGAAGTGATGATGTGGGCCAGTTCTCTGGAACAACCTCCTTTTAGAGATTCACCTATCATATTGTCAACCTCCTAGCTAAAGCTGAGGAGAAGTCATATCTCTTATCTGTTTGACCATGCTTAATAAAAGCATGGTAACAACATAGCCTGAGAAAGTCCAACCCTAATACCAATGATGTAATATTTAAAGTCGTAAATCAACAACACCTGGAAGACTACCAGAACATCTGCTTTGTATTAGATGATTTCATTTCAAAGAATGACATTAATAATAGTATAACAGCAGCTGTTCGTTTTGATTTTATGATCTAGTTTATATTTTATATCTAAACACTGCCCACCTAAGAAATATTTGAGGGGGGATGAAAACATAACATGGTTGCTTGCCTACTTGAACATTATAGTAGGTTTCTTCAAGTAAGCAAAAAGCTGTTATACCCATAGCAGAACCTATTTTTCCTGTACACTTTTGTAGAAAGTTGTGAAACATCATAGAAAATGAACATTCCTTCCTGCTTATCCCAGGTTTATTTCCAGTTTTCCTCATTCAATAACACAATGTTTCTTTACTTTTTTTTTAATATATTTTATTCATTTTCACATTCCATTTTACAATCACTTATATACAGGGTATTTGCTATAAGAAAAAAAAGGGATAAAAAAAATAAAACAAAATAAAAAGAAAACACAACTCATCATTCACAACCCCACCTGACACTTCCATCCTCCATACACCCCATCTACCCCCTCCAACTTTCCTTTCCTCCCTCTAACACTCCCCTCCTACTTCCCTTCCCCCTCAAACCTTCCTTCTCCCCTTACTCCCAACACGCCCTCCTTACATTCCCCTTACTCCTTCCTTACTCCTCCCTCTTCTTTCCCTCTACCTCCCTCCTTGGTGTATGCCTTTATTCAAGTGTTGTTTAATCTGATAAAAAGTAAAATAAACCAAGGAAAAAAAATATAAAGAAAGAAAAGAGAAAAAAAAAAGGAAAAAGAAAAAAAAACAACCGTATATAAGTGCATTCTTGTTCTTATTGAGACTATGTTAACACCCACCCACCCACCCCCCATAAATCCCCATCCCTAATCCTCCCGACTTCCCAGGGCCCACACCTGGCACTGCCTTCTATCTAAAGTATCTTGTGTTCGTATGGATTAAAAATAAAAGTAATATATTAAAGGAAAGAAAAACAAGAAAAAAGAAAGAAAAGAAAAAAGAAAAAAGAAAAAAGAAAAAGGAAAAAAAGAAAAAAAACCTCTTTGTGTTAAGCTCAGCCCCCCATCTTTATCTATACTTAAATAGTGTAAGTCATTCTATCTATATTTTATTCTCGTCTCTTGCTTCTTTGTTATTTACCCCAACCTCCTGTAGACTCTCCCATTCCTCTTCCTTAACCTTGTATTCAGATAAACATTTATACAAATTTGTATAGGCATCAATATACAGTCTAGCTCAAAAGTAATCCCTACCAGTAAAATTTAAGCAGCGTGGATCATTCCACATATTCAGATATTACTTTACAGAAGAATAATCAAACTTTCCCTTCTAATAGGATTTAAACAGTGTAAATAATCTTTCTTAACCTTATTTTCAAACAATAATTCAAAATAATCTAACCAAACCTTCCCTTCTTAGTAAAATTTAAGCAGCGTGGATCAAGTATTACTTTACACAAAAATCAGTTTACATTCTATCTTAAGATGATCCCGACCGGCTTTCCCTTCTAATAGGATTTAAACAACGTAAATCATTCCGCATGCATTTTACCCTCATCCCTTGCTTGTCTGATATTTACCACTATCAAATTTATGCAGACATTAGTTTAAGATCTAGCTCAAAATAATTTCACCAAACTTTCCCTTCTAATAAGAATTAAATAGCATGGATCATTCCACATATTCAAATAATACTTTCAACAAGAATCAGTTAACCTTCTGTTTTAAAAAATAATCTCGTCCAGCTTTCCCTTCTAACAGAATTTAAACAACATAAATCATTTTGCATCCTTTTACATATATACATTCAATATCACCCCACCAATATACGTAAATCATTCCGCATGCATTTTACCCTCATCCCTTGCTTCTCTGATATTTACCACTATCAAATTTATGCAGACATTAATTTAAAATTTAACTCAAAATAATTTCACCAAGCTTTCCCTTCTAATAAAAATTAAATAGCATGGATCATTCCACATATTCAAATAATACTTTCAACAAGAATCAGTTTACCTTCTGTTTTAAAGTAATCCCTTCTAACAGAATTTAAACAACATAAATCCTTCCGCATTCATTTTACATATATACAATCAGTATCACCCCACCAATAAGTTCCGCTTTTTCTACCGGAGAGAGGTCGCAAACCCCCATTCAGTCCACAACTTTGGCAAATATTTTAAAATGTCTAAATCCTCGATCTCCGCTTTTCTGCTTCTCCGAGGGAGGAAAGGCTACCCCCTCCATCTTGCAGCCATGTGGTCTGTTGCTTGCCTTCTCCTTCAGCTTGTCTCTCCTCTTTTCCAAGTGAATCAGGAAGTCCCGCCTTCAAAGTCTTGTGATAGAAATCTCGAGCCTCCGAAACAGAGTTAAGACGAAGTCTTTGATTCTCAAATGTGACCGTAATGCTGGCTGGGGCCTCCCATCTATATTGAATCTGTTGATTTTTAAGCTCTTTTGTTAAAAATGCATAGTCTCTTCTTGCTCTCAACATCTGGAAAGGTATTTCTTTGAAGACAATCAAGTCCTGGTCATCAACTCGCAGACTGTTATTATGAAACTTTTGCATAATCGCGTTTCTGGATTCTTTTGTGGAAAAATATATAATTATGTCCCTCGGGAGCTGTCGCTGTTCCGCTACCAACGAGTTCTGGCGATAGATTTTCCGAATCTGCCAATCAAAGTTAAGTCCCGGGCTTCCCACCGCATGGCTGAAGGCTTCAACAAAGGTCTGTTTCAGATTCTCTCGCTCCTTTTCACGGAGTCCTCTGACTCTTATTGCGAATGCCTTCTTATTAAAATTTATCATCACGAGCTGTTCTTGAGTGTCTCTAATTTTTTGTTGTAATATTTGAATATTAGTAGTCAAATTAAAATTAGCCTCCTCCAAGCTTTCCAATTTATTCTCTATTTCAGCAGAATAATCTGACAGGGCAGACACGGCTGCAAACGTATTCGCCTACATTTGGTCAATTTTAGACTTTAAATCATCATATAGCTCCAATACAAATTCCTTAATTTCTTGTTTAAAATCATTGAGCATTTGAAAGAAAAATTCCTGTGTTAAAAATTCTCCAGTAGAGGGCGTAGGAGACAAGGGCTGCGATTCCAGTATAAATTCTTTAGATTCTTTAGGCACATTTGTAGAGAGACGCTTCGATTTTGACCTGGGTGCCATTATAAATAAACAAATAAACAGCGCTTTCGCTCCCCTCTGTTTCCCAAAAAAAAAAAAAAATTATTTTGTTAAGGAGCGGTCTGCAGGAAGGTAAAACCGGCTAAGTCACCAACGGAGAGAAATCGCCATTTTGAAGTCCGTTTAAACAAAGACGCCTCTAAGACAAATGGTGCTGGTATTTAAGATAGTAATAAAAGCATAAATCTCACAGGAGTGGGACCCGCCCGTATTAATCCTAGCTTCAAACAACTTTGCTTTGTCCTGGGGGGGGGGGGCTCGCCTGTCTGGGGCTGCAAAAAAGGCAGCTGAGAAGAACTGGCTGGAGATAAAAGCTCCGCTCACGCTGGGTCTAATCTCTGTCCACAGCCAAAAAAAAAGAGAAAGGCTATGGATTACGAATAGACCCTAGCACACAGAGCTACTTCCTGCCCCTTTCTTAGCCAAAAAGGGGTGATATCTATGATCTTATTTAGATATACAGACCAGATCTCTGAGAGGAGCTCGGTTGAGCTCTCCTCGGCAACAGGCTCCGCCCCCTGGTCAATGGAACAACCTCCTTTTAGAGATTCACCTATCATATTGTCAACCTCCTAGCTAAAGCTGAGGAGAAGTCATATCTCTTATCTGTTTGACCATGCTTAATAAAAGCATGGTAACAACATAGCCTGAGAAAATCCAACCCTAATACCAATGATGTAATATTTAAAGTCGTAAATCAACAACACCTGGAAGACTACCAGAACATCTACTTTGTATTAGATGACTTCATTTCAAAGAATGACATTAATAATAGTATAACAGCAGCTGTTCGTTTTGATTTTATGATCTAGTTTATATTTTATATCTAAACACTGCCCACCTAAGAAATATTTGAGGGGGGATGAAAACATAACATGGTTGCTTGCCTACTTGAACATTATAGTAGGTTTCTTCAAGTAAGCAAAAAGCTGTTATGCCCATAGCAGAACCTATTTTTCCTGTACACTTTTGTAGAAAGTTGTGAAACATCATAGAAAATGAACATTCCTTCCTGCTTATCCCAGGTTTATTTCCAGTTTTCCTCATTCAATAACACAATGTTTCTTTACTAATCACAACACATTTTGTTCTATTGAATATTTTATTAATCAAATCAAATTAGATCAAATATCTTTATTATGGTCTTTGACTAACCTTTACAATAAAAGAATATAATAAGTGTAAACCAGTTTAATACAATTAGTTATTAGGGAGGGGGAAAATAATGAGACAATAAAACAATGTATATAATTATTTTTGTGTGCAACTGTGTACAGTAACTTTGGAAAAATATTTGGCCACCTGATAGGCGAGTGTAGGGTTAGCAATAGCACTTAGATTTTGTATATCGCTTCATAGTGCTTTACAGCCCACTTTGAGCAGTTTACAGAGTCAGCCTGTTACTTCCAACAATCTGGATCCTCATTTTCCAACAGAAGGATGAAAGGCTGAGTCAATCTTGAGCCATTGAGAATTGAAATCCTGAGTCAGCAGGGTTAGCCTGCAATACTGCATTCTAACCACTGCATCATCTTGGCTCAAAAACTGGGCCAAATCTTGGGGCATCATAGAAAGGCATTGTATGAGAAGATGGGTAAAAATTTCTCACTTCCTAGAACCACAAAGGGAATATCAGTGTGAATAAGAGTCCCATGAAATATTTCCTTCAGTAAAGCTGATGGGAGGTCATCAAACTGGTCTTTAGAAAAGGTCTATCTATGTTGCTTATAGTTAAAATGTGTAAATGCCCTGCAATAAAGGGCTTGTGGTTGTCTAACAATTGGTGATAGGATTCAGGGGCACTGGTGATGTCATTTTGTCAATCAATGATTACCGTATTTTCACGCATATAACCCGCGGGCAATGTGCATTTTTACCTACCCCGCATGCCCCCCGCGGGGTATAAAAGTGGGCGGGGTATACGGAAAATATTTTACACGATAGCGACTAACAGATTAACTAATCTGTTAACAGATCTCAGCACTTTCCCTTCTCCTCCGTTCCTCCCGAGGTGGGAACGGAGGAGAAAGCCTGGGTGAGCTGGGGAGGGAAACTGCTGAGATGGTGGGAGGGACGGGAGGCAGGAACAGGCAGGAACGGAGGAGAAGGGAAAGTGCTGAGATCGGGGAAGGGATGGGAGGTGGGAACGGAGGAGAAAGCCTGGGTGAGCTGGGGAGGGAAACTGCTGAGATGGTGGAAGGGACGGGAGGCAGGAACAGGCAGGAACGGAGGAGAAGGGAAAGTGCTGAGATTGGGGAAGGGACGGGAGGCGGGAACGGAGGAGAAAGCCTGGGTGAGCTGGGGAGGAAAACTGCTGAGATGGTGGAAGGGACGGGAGGCAGGAACAGGCAGGAACGGAGGAGAAGGGAAAGTGCTGAGATTGGGGAAGGGATGGGAGGCGGGAACGGAGGAGAAAGCCTGGGTGAGCTGGGGAGGGAAACTGCTGAGATGGTGTGTTGTAATATAGTTCCTTGTGTAGGTGTGTGTCCTCCATGGCCTAGTTCATACTAGAGCCTGCAGAGTCACGCTGAATCACACAGGAGAAAACAAAACTCCTAGAAAGCCATAACAACCTGATAGTGAATAACATAACATTCTGAGATGTGCTCTACCATTGACGTCCAGGATTTGACCATATATAGAGAGAACTTTCCTGAAGCAGTAGATTAGAAATTGTACTTTTACAGGCTGTTTTTTATCACATGCTATTGCTCCTCCTGCCTTTGTCCTGTCTCAATAAAAGGGGCTACCACACCCCCAATCTGGGTCGCTCCATCCCGAGAAAATTTGTCTCCTGTCTTTTCTCAAACATTGGCTTCATGGGCGAACAGCGGAAACTTCACAATGGTGGAAGGGACGGGAGGCAGGAACAGGCAGGAACGGAGGAGAAGGGAAAGTGCTGAGATTGGGGAAGGGACGGGAGGCGGGAACGGAGGAGAAAGCCTGGGCAAGCTGGGGAGGGAAACTGCTGAGATGGTGGAAGGGACGGGAGGCGGGAACGGAGGAGAAAGCTTAATCGTCGCAGGTTATATAAGAAGGCGGGGTGTATAAAAACTTTTTTACATAAATCTTGAAAACCTGTGGGTTATTTGCGTGGGCGGGTTATTTGCGTGGGCGGGATAAATGCGTGAAAATACGGTATCTCTTTTAGTGTGGATTCAGCCTTCTCCAGGATTAATTGGCCTAAATATTCAAGAGAGAGGCAGATGGGATGCCGGTGAAATTGATAATTATCTGACATGGCAGACGCTTCAGACCATGCCTGAGTCTTTAAACTTGGCACATTGGTATCAAGCCTCAATGATGCTTTGGGAGTGCATTTTGGGGTGCCATACAAGATCCTGAGAAAATTTGATGGAATTGTTTCATAAGACAGGTCTGTGCATGGACAAGTTATATCCTATGAGATACATTATGCATTCTACTATCTGATGAGTCAGTTGGGTCTAGGTATGCCCCTAATTGCAAAGGGTTGAAAACATTATAATTCTTTTTTCTGATTGAAACCATTTGGCTATCCTGTTTTGTTTTGTTTTGTTTTGTTTGGAAGCTTTTCCATCTGATTGTATAAGAAGTGCCTTTCACCAGGCATTTTAAATGGGCTTTTATTTGGTTCCTAGTTTGGCTTCGCCTAGTTTTGCAGATGATAGTTAAGGGAAGGTGGTCACTCCATCCTGGGGACTATGCCAAAATGCTTAAGGCAGTAATCCAGATCTGTGGAAATTATTAAATAATCTACAGTAGACCTGTGAACCAACCAAAATGTATATTGTCTGGAGTAATCATTTTGGACAGAGCCATTTAGCAAGACAATCACTTTATGAGATGCACCAGATTAAAGCTAGATAGACTTTTATATTTGGCCCAATCTTCACATCTACCACACTGTGATGCTCGTATACATATTCCATAGCTCAGAAAGCAATGCTTTAAGATCTGGATTGTATTGAGTCCATATATCTCAGCAGTGAAGAACAGGGATCCCCAACCCAGTCCCTGTGGTGGCACTAGGCTGCGGCATGCCAGAAATCCAGCTGCACAAACAAGAGAATTCCCATTCATGGGATGCAGGCAGTATACAAAACCTCACACACACACCCTCAGGTCCACTGAGTAATCTCTCTCCATGCAATAGTCCCTGGTGTCCAAAAGGTTGGGGGCCACTGGTGTAGAAGTGAAAAAGTTAATGCATAAATCAATGAAGATTCATGTTTTCAACAAGCTTTATAAACTGACTCTGGTGTCATACTCTGGATGAAGGGCTTCTTCCTTTTTTAAAAAAAATCACACCTGATTTATTGTCCATAATTTGCTTTTGATATTGTAAACAAAACATATGAAGAATGATTGCAGGAATTGGGTATGGCCAGTCTAGAGAACAAAAAGACTAGGTGTGCCAGCAGTATTCCAGTATTTGAAGTGCTGCCACAAAGAAGGAGGGTGGGTGTCAATTTATTTTCCAAAGCACCAGAAGGCAAAAACAATGGGTGGAAACTAATCAAGGAGAAAAGCAACCTGGAATCGAGGACAAATTTCCTAACTGTGAGGACAATTAACCAATGGAATAGCTTGCCTTCAGAAGTTGTAGGTGCTTTATCACTGGAAGTTTTTAGGAAAAGAACTTACAGCCACCTATTTGAAATGGTATAGGTCTTGTGCTTGAAAGGAGGGTTGGATTAGAAGACTTCCAAGGTCCCTTCCAGCTCTATTCTGATCGAAAAAGACTGAAGTTGGCAGCTCCAACATTACTTCCTTATCACTGAAGGGTCTCTCCCCCCCTCCCCCTGTGTTTATTTGAAAAATAAACCATTTGATCTAATGACTAACTGGGATATAATAAAACTAAGGTAAATCACCATGATGCAAAAGAGATACAGTGCGGAGAATAGCAAAAAAAGATGATAAAGGGTCAGAGACCAAATCGTATGATGGTTATAGGAATCAGGCATGTTTAGCCTAAGGAAGAGAAGGTTTTGGGGAGATATATTATCTGCCTTCTAATACTTGAAGGACTGTCACAGGGAAGAAAGATCAATTTATTCTCCCTAGTGCCTGAAAACAGGAAAAGAAACATTGGATGGAAGCTCATCAGAAAGAGATTCAACCTGGAAATAAGGAGGAATTTCCTTACAGAAATAATGAAAGGATAGCAACCAACAGCAAATGTCACCTCTGAAAAGAAGTGGAAGAAACAGTGGACAGCATACTTAACTGTTTCTAGAAGATTGGACAAACTGACTATGAACAATGTTATAACAGAATAGCAACAATGGTGTGTTGGAATATCTACCACTTGCGTGCAAACAAGAATTGTGGGGATAAAAAAACATAGAGGAAGTAGTAGAAAATTAAGAAACCAAAGTACTCTGAAACTTTAAATTTCAGAGTACTGGCAAGGATCTGTCATACAACCCCTAAGACTTAATAACTGTTGATAAGAAAGAGAAATGGTTTAGATAATGGGCATTGTAATACTTTAAGATAGCAGACTAGAATAAAAAGAATTGAAAAAAATACAAAGTACAAAGACCTGCAAGCCGAAGTAGAACAACTGTGGCAAAGAAAGCCAAGATAGTACCAATAGTATAGTTTATGTGCCTTGGATGCCAAAGTGTCAGCCACTGTTTTGCTGCTTGCTTTTCAGCTGCCACTGAAATGGGGGGGGGCATGGTATTTAGGTGAGGGAAATAATCTGTGCAGGAGTTAGTTAGTTTATTGGTTTTGTATGCCGCCCACTCCCGAAGGACTCCGGGCGGCTTACAATAAAAAGGGAAGGGGGATAAATAAGACAATACAAAATTTAAAATACAACAACATTCACAATTAAAGTGGGGCTGGATACTTCAACAGCCCTAGGCCTGCTGGAACAGCCAGAACTTAGTAGCTTTACAGAAGGCCGGGAGGTTAGTAAGGGTCCGGATCTCAACAGGGAGGTCATTCCAGAGGCCGGAGCTGCAACAGAGGAGGCCCTCCCCTGGGGGTCGCCAGCCGGCATTGGCTGGCAGATGGAATCGGGAGAAGGCCAAGTCTGTGCGATCGAATTGGTCTTTGGGAGGTAATTGGCAGGAGGCGGTCTCTCAGGTACCCAGGTCCGATGCCATGCACGACTTTAAAAGTAACGACTAGCACCTTGAAGCATGTCCGGATACCAATGGAGAACTGTTAATTGAGAGTTGTTCTTAACATTTGTTTGCGCATGTGGAAGGAGGGGAGTTTCCCGCCAAGGCCAACTGTCCGGCATATCAACCTGATAATGATTTTTGAAGTTGTCTCCCACCTGATAGCTGTGGAGATATATGATTGGACTATGGACTGGGGTACCAAGGGGAGAGGAATGAATCATGTATTGATATCTAATGCTTTCGCGCCTTTTGCTCAGATCCAGCTTTGCTTAGCTTCTAATTACTTATTAATCAGTAAAAGTACTCTTAATTCTGCAAAATGGAGTTGAGTGGTTTCTTTCTTGGTTATTAAGTGAAGGAGCCGTGACATTAAGCTGGATCTCACCTCGCGCCTATCCCGGAGCTGACACCTTCCGAGGGGGGTGCACCCAAAACCTGAAGAATGTCCCACCAAGGCAATGATCAAGAAGAAGATATGGGAGCAGCTGCAGGCCCTTCAGAGACAGAGCGGATGGCTGACCTGCAGTTGGAAGAACGATCTGTTCGACTCAGGTGGACTTGGGAAGTGGGACAGAAAGAGGCTCCTGAAGAATCTTTGACTAGGATTACTATGAGGAGACCCAGAAAACCAGCAGCTGACTGGCGGGATCCTGAGAAGGAAAATCTTATGATGTCCCAAGCCATGAAACTTTTCGAAGGAGCATGGGAGAGACGCCAGACTCGTGAGAGTGAAATGGAGAGAGAAATTGAGATAGAGATGGAGAAAAGATATATCTTGCCTGACCTGAGAGAGACTGGAGGGGCCGAAGGGGGAGTTGAACAAGATGACCCAGCGCTGACCCCAATCACTGCGGCTTGAAACATTCCAAGAGGGGGGACACAGATGCCGAATGACTAAGGTTCCTCCTTTAAATGTAAAATATGGAGGAGAACCAAAAGAGCTAGGTCTCTTCCTTGTTCAAGCATGGAACTACATGCAAATGTATGGCAATGAACTGGGTTCTGATTAAGCCAAGGTAAGGGTTATATTGATGGCTTTGGAAAAAAAAGCGGCAGATTGGATGGTGGGGTTGCACAACGCCGATTCCCCACTTTTGAGAGACTTTAATGGGTTTATGGCCGCCTTGAGGAAACGCTTTGATGATCCCCTCACAGAGCGAAGAGCCAGAATTAAATTTACAACTCTTACCCAGGGGAAACGGCCAGTAGCTGATTATGTACAAGAATTTCGGGAGCTGTCAGCTTTTATGAGGGGTTGGTCTGAAGAAGCATTGCTAGACCATTTTGCTGATGGGTTAAACAAAGAGATTTATCAGCATTGTGTGAACAGGAGACCTCCCCATAGATTGCAGCCCCGGTATGAAGTTGCCGCTGATGTAGAAATTGACCTGGCCAGGCTGAAGTACCAAGGGGAAGGTGAGGGTGAAGAATCTCCCCCTGCCAAACCCCCCCAAGAGTCCCGAAAAGAGGGAAAGGTAGATTTGCAAGGAAGCCCAAACCCTTCGGGTGTTTCCCTGTGGGAAGGAGGGGCATCGTGCCGTGAATTGCCGGGTTAAGATGAACCAAATAACACCACCCCCTTGGAAAGAGAAGAGGCTGGAAAAACCTTCCAGCAAGGGGAAAGAACCTGTCTTGCAAGGGGAGGAACCTTCTCAGCGTTTCAACTCTGTGGAAGGAGGAGAGGAAACCCCCAGCTCTTCAGAAGGAAGTGACTCTGATGATGACCGATGGGTGAGTTTGGGACCCATGACTATTCCAGTTGAGCTTAGAGTGCCCTCTTCTGGTGCATGAGAGAAAATTCTAGCTCTTTTAGATTCCGGTTGTACACAATGCATTATGAGCCCGGAAATAGTGGAGAAATTGGGATTGAAGCTAAAAACTTTGAAAATCCCAATTGCATTTTGCCAATTGGATGGCTCTATTGCGGGAGGGAGCCCTGCTCACTTTGTTACTGAACCTATTGAGATGTGGATGGGAACCCACCAAGAGACAATACGTTTTATTGTAGCCCCAGGAATGGACCGGCCCCTTATATTGGGATTGCCCCGGCTGCGTAAGTGGAACCCACATATAAATTGGAGGAAAGGGTGGTTATGCATACGGTCCACTACGCCCCCTGAAACGGAAGAAGGGGTTCCAGAACTGAATAAGTCAGACCCCAACCTAGCAGCCAGAGGGCAGGAAAAAATTGAATGGGAGGAAAAGATCCCGAAGGAATACTGGGACCTGAAAGATATTTTCAGTAAAAAATCTTCAGATAAGTTACTGTTGTGACTCAGCAGAAACCTCCTGTGAGTTGTTTTGGGATGCAGGGCTGACTGACTCACAGGAGAGGATAATGAGCAGCTGTTGCTCGTTAGGGTCTTCTCCTCTGGATAAAAGACTGATGGTGCCACTGCCACACCCTAGTTGCAGAAATCAACGTTCATTCGTTCCATTCCGTTCCTGTTCTAATCAAGTTCTCTGTTTGTTTGCAATCATCAAGAAAAAGGACTTGGATAAGTGATTTGATTTATATAATCTTGTTTTGTATTAGTTTGAGTGAAGACTTTTGCCAGAGCCTTTTATCTGTGTTTGTTTTGGGCTCGCAGCTAGCAAGAGCCGGGACTGATAAAAACATTCCTTTGCAAGCTGTGTGTGGCTTTAGTTTCTGAACGGGCAAGGTGGGGGTAAGAACAAGTTACCCTCACACAGACCCCCGATTGCACCATTGACATTCTCCCTGGTATAAAACTCCCTAAGCTTCAGATTTACTCAATGACCCCTAGAGAAATGGACGAATTGAGAAAATTCATTGACAAAAATTTAGAAAGGAGTTTCATTGAACCAGCTAGACCTCAAGTGGCTGCTCCAGTCTTATTCACAGAGAAGAAAGATGGTTCCTTTTGTCTATGTGTTAATTTAAAAACCTGAACGGGGTGTGCGTCCAAAATTTCTACCCTTTGCCATTAATGAAAGACATGCTGGCCCAGTGGGTAAAGGAAGGATTTTCACAAAGCTATATCTACAAGAGGCCTACTACCGGGTCAGAATTAAGGAAGGCGATGAATGGAAAACTGTGTTTAAGTTCCCTCTTGGTTGTTTTCAATTTTGAGTTATGCCATTTGGACTACAGGGGGCACCAGCTGTTTTCATGCAATTAATTAATGAGGTTTTACATGACCACCTTTACAAAGGCGTGATGGTCTATCTGGATGATATCCTTATTTACACGGAATCACGTGAAGAACACATGAAGCTTGTTCACACAGTTCTCAAAAAACTTCGTGCAGCAGAACTGTATGCTAAATTGTCCAAATGCGAATTCCATCAGGATAAGGTAGATTACCTGGGATATCGCATCTCCCATGAAGGAATAGAGATGGGCCCAGCGAAGGTCTAGGCAGTCACCGAATGGGCGGCCCCCTAACACGCAAACAATTGCAGTTTCTTGGGTTTTGCTAATTTCTATCGTCAATTTATTCCTTCTTTTGCCAAGATTGCCCTGCCAATTTCAAACCTCCTAAAGTCAAAGGGGGAGGCAAAAACCAGGCCAGGTAAACCTTCAACTGGACTATGGAATGGCAGGCTGTGTTCGAGAAATTAAAATGGCTTTTTGCAGCTGAAACACCTGGACATGGATTCATCTTTTGTGGTCCAGGCGGATGCTAGTGATGTTGTAGTAGGGGCGGTGCTACTTCAAACAAATGCACATGGGAAGTTGCAACCCTGTGCTTATACCTCTCGGAAGCTAACAGAGACTGAGAGACTATGGGCTATTTGGGAAAAAGAGGCTTTTGCTGTCAGATGGGCTTTGATGGCCTGGCATCATTTTTTGGAAGGGGCAAAACACCCTTTTGAGGTATGGACTGATCACAAAAACCTAGAGGCATTGAAAGCCCCCAGAAACTATCCCCCAAACAAATGAGATGGGCACAACATTTCAATAGATTCAATTTCACTTTGAAATATATCCTGGGAGGAAAAATTTTTAAGGCTGATGCTTTGTCCAGACTTCCTCAGTATAACAGTTCAAAGCTTAGTATTGTCCAACCTGTCATGCCAATGAGAAGCCTCGCTGCTCCAGTTGTCACCAGGAGTCAGACCACTTCCAATTTGGATGTCACGCAAGACCTCATTGCAAAACTCAAGGAAGCCCTTGAGGTTGATGAGTGGTTTCGCCAGCATACAAATGAGTGCACCATGAAGAATGGCCTGGCTTGGATTGGAGCTAAATTGTATGTTCCCACGACTATTAGACCCATCGTCCTTCAGTGCGCTCATGACTCTCACATGGCTGGACATTTTTGATTTGTAAAAACCCTGCATCTCATCAAAAGACAATTTTGGTGGCCCTCATTGAAAAAAGACATTGAAACTTATGTAGCTAGTTGCCTCACTTGTGCTGCTGCAAAACAACCGCCGGGAAAACCTCAAGGGTTGCTCCAAGCAGTAGCCCATCTTGAGGCACCGTGGAAGGAGATCTCTATGGATTTCATTGTTGAAAGTCAAGGGAATACAGTGATTTGGATTGTTACCGACTTGTTCTCCAAACAGGTTCATTTTGTTCCTTGCTCTAAAATCCCTTCTGCTAAATCCCTAGCTAAATTGTTCATTACACATATCTTTCGTCTACATGGGGTACCGGATCGCATCATCTCGGATAGAGGGGTCCAATTTACCTCCTGGAAACTCTTGGAAAGAGTTTTTGAAGTTAATAGGCTCCGCCCAGGGCTTAAGCTCTGCCCACCACCCTCAAACTAATGGGGCCTGTGAGAGGACTAATTCTGTACTAGAACAGTATCTCCGGTGTTTCATCAATTACCAGTAGGATAATTGGGTGGAATTTTTATCTCATGCTGAGGTGGCGTATAACAACTCAGTACACAGAAGCATGGGATTTATGTCCTTCAGAGTGGTGTAAGGACATGATTTTGTGCCTATCCCCAAAATACCTCGAAAGAAACTGCAAGTGCTGTCCCTTTCCGAGTGGAGCGACCAACTCCATGAGATGTGGCCTTTAGCTTACCAGGCACTGGATGCTGCACATCTGGCACATAAGAAACATGCGGATAAAAAGAGGGTGAGAGCGAGGGAATATAAAGTCGGTGATCGTGTTTATTTATCCACCAAATTTCTCCGGACCTCTCAAAAGTCTAGGAAATTGGGCCCAAAATATGTTGGCCCATTCCCAATTGTCAAGGTTATCAACCCTGTGTCCGTACGTCTGGAACTGCCTAAATATCTCAACCGTGTCTACCCGGTATTTCATGTCAATTTCCTGAAGCCGGAACGCACTTCTCCGTTGTGGGGTCCTTTGGCAGCTCCACCTGCCCCGCTCCTGATTGAGGGTGAACAGCATTTTGAAGTCAAAGAAATTTTGGACTCTAGGAAACTTAGAAACCGTGTTTAATATCTTGTAGCATGGAACCATTTCCCTCCATCTCATGCTGAATGGGTCGATAACTCCCATGTGCGGGCTCCTCGACTTCTCCTTAAATTCTACTCTGCCTACCCGGACAAGCCTTGAACTCGAATGATTTCTCTTTTCTTTCCCCATCCCTTTTTCTTCTATGTTATGTTGTTCGTCTGTTTGTCTCTGTTCTTTCGTTTCTGCAGAAGTAATCGTCCTTTTTTCTGGAGGCGGGCCGGATGTCAGCCTCTGTTTTGCTGCTTGCTTTTCAGCTGCCATTGAAATGGGGGGGGGAGGGCATGGTATTTGGGTGAGGGAAATAATCTGTGCAGGAGGACTGTTAATTGGGAGTTGTTCTCACCATTCATTTGTGCATGTGGAAGGAGGGGAGTTTCCCGCCAAGGCCAACTGTCCGGAATACCAGCCTGATGATTATTTTTGAAGTTGTCTTCCACCTGACAGCTGTGGAGATATATGATTGGACTATGGACTGGGGTACCAAGGGGAGGTGAATGAATCATGTATTGATATCTAATGCTTTCGCGCCTTTTGCTCAGATCCAGCTTTGCTTAGCTTTTAATTACTTATTAATCAGTAAAAGTACTGTTAATTCTACAAAGTGGAGTTGAGTGGTTTCTTTCTTGGTTATTAAGTGAAGGAGCAATAATAATATCTGCCAAATCTTGGGAACAATTTGATAGATGGATAAAAATGCCAATGCACTTTAAACATCTTGATGACTAAGTGACCAAACATAATAATTTATTGATCTGTATGGACTTCTCCAAACAAATGCATATTTTTGATACCTATATACTGAGTCAGTGGGTCATATAGACTTTTAATCAAATGGTGGGTTTGTACATTGATCTCATAAATGAATCTATTATTATGCCACTCTAAATTTATTCTCTCTGTGGAGTTGATTTCTTGTCTGGTCTCTCTGGTGAGACTGAGCTCAATCTTGTGAGCCTGATTACACTGTACCTCCTACTCCTATTTATATTTCAGCGAATTAGGCAGGTGTCTGAACCTTTTCCAAATAATATCTATCTATTGTGGATTTAAATATATATTTTGTTCCCTGTCACCTTGACAATGGAGCTGGCATAATTCACCAAGGCCATTTCTTAACTGTTTATACCAGGTGCTTGAAAAGTGCAAAAATCCGGATGGAAGAGAACAGGCTATCATTGAAACAAAACAAAACGAAGTTGCTGTTGTCCATCCAGACATTCCCATTGTCTTTTGGTTATATGCCATGGATGTGAGGATATAATATATAGAAAAAAACATACAGATGTGTCACTGGTCTATTTACAGCATGAAAATAGTATCCATTTATTATTCTGAAAAAAACACAGTTTATCAGAATATTGTATAACATGATTCATTGCATAGCCTAAGAAAGCAAATTATAAATTTCAAACTATTTTAAACATTTCACTGAGGATGGATGGATGGAAATGAATTATGAGAGGAAAATTCTTTAATCTATAATAAAATATAAAAATATTAGGCATCTTTCTTGTTTTTATCAAATCGTTCCAATAAAGCTCTTAATATATTTCCAGGTAGTTTCTGGTGTCTGTCTCGGAGATTTTCAATCGCAATCTTTGTCTGTTAAATACAGAAGAAGAATATGACAGCATAAAGTCATTTTTAAAAATACATTAACAGATCATCTCTCAGAAAGATTTTCTTATCTTTTCACAAGACTTTCCCATAACTTAATTTTATTGATCCATGTCTTACATTATTGAACCATAAGAATTAGTATGACCTCCTTTAAAACTTAGTCTGATCTTTCCTCAGTCTTTTGTCAAGGACAAACATAGTTTAGGTTTAGGTTTAGGTTTATTGGATTTATATGCCGCCCTTCTCCCAAAGGACTCAGGGTGACGTACAACATAAAAACACATATTACAAAAGTTAAAAGAGAGATTAAATAGAATATCCAAAAAATCCAATAGACATTTACAATGAGATTTAGAAATTAAATTAAAAATAACAATTAAAATTAATAATTTATTTTATTCAGGCCAGGCCAGCTTGCTGGAAAAGCCAACTTTTTAGGGCATGCCAGAAGGACCGGAGGTTGGGAATTATGCGAAGCTCTGGGGGCAGCTCATTCCAAAGGGAAGGCGCTCCCACAGAGAATGTTCTCCCCCCTGGGGGTCTCCAGCCGACACTGCCTGGCCACAAAATGGTGCCCCCCACTTCCAATCCCCTGAGTTGCAGTAGGATACCATGGTTGATGGTATCGAAAGCCGCCGAGAGATCTAATAGGACCAGGACAGAGGAACAACCCCCATCCCAGATCCACCAGGGATCATCAACCAACAGACCAATGTGGTCTCCATGCTGTACCCGGCCTGAAACCCAACTGAAACGGATCCAGATAGGCTGCTCTGTCCAGGTACTGGGGAAGCTGACATGCAACCACGCTCTCAACAATCTTCGCTACAAAGCGAAGGTTGGAGACCGGACGATAGTTGGCTAAAGAGGCTGGGTCCAGGGAAGACTTCTTAAGGAGAGGTATCACCACCGCCTCCTTCAAGGCAGTGGGAAAGAACCCCTCTCTCAATGAAGCGTTGGTAATCGCCTGGAGCCAGCCTTGTGTCACCTCCTGGGAAGCCGAAACTAACCAAGAGGGACACGGGTCCAGCACACAAGTGGCATCACTGACTCTTCCCATAATCCTGCCCATGCCCTCGGGAGTCACAGGGTTAATAGCATTTAAGATGACAATTTACACTGATTATCCTCACTGTTCTCAAATCTATTCCAATTTGTCTGGCACATTCTTAAATTGTGGAATCCAATAAAGAAGACAGAATCTGGAAAATTAGAACTGAATAAAAGTAGTAGCTTTTATAACTTGAAATTGTATTTGCCATTTTTGCAGCCATGACAGAGTGCTTCAGCATGTATTTCACCACAATGACATTTTCGTCTCCTACAGTATTAGACATGTCTCTAATTTCTTCCCAGAACTGTGGATCTGAATTCAAAATGATTGAACAAATGAGACTTTCTGGATTAAATTGACATGATTTCCTATAGACAGAAGATAGATCAGAGCTTCTTGTTACACAATATATGTTAACTGATAGTACAGAGTAAATGTATGTATTATACTGTCCTGAAAGCTGCAAAAATCATCTTGTTTTGGGGAAAGAGTTGTCTTTCTAATCATTTTTTTATTCTGTTGAATTCTGTCTGATTTTCAGAAACTGAAACAGTCCCTGCCTGCAGTTTTCTTGTCAAGGTTTTTCAGAAGTAATTTGCCATTATGTCCTTCCTAGGGCTGAGATAAAATGTCTACCTAAAGTCACCTCACTATCTTTGTGCCTAATATGGGATTATAGCTCTCAGTCTCCTGGCTTCTAGCCGGATGCCTTCTGTCTCACTTCTCTCTCCCACCCTTCCTTTCACCACCATCTTTTTGTCCTTTTTCTTTCTCCCTGCACCTTCCCTGTGCCACTACAATAGCCATGGAGATAAATAATACTCCCTTCTCAGGAATGTCCTATGTTTTGAAGATTGTGATCCATAAAAATGTTTGCTGTAACATATTGTTAAACTCTCTTCAAGTGTCTCTGTTAAATTTGTGCCACAGTTGCGTTGAATGTCTAAGTTGCATTAACAGAGAGATTCAGTCATGATTATGTGAGGTACTAATGTCACTCTATAAACCCTTAGTAAGACCACACCTAGAACACTGTATTCAATTTTGGTCACCATACTATTAAAAAGATGTTGAGACTCTAGAAAGAGTGCAGAGATGATTAGTTGACTGGAGGCTAAAACATATGAAGAATGGTTGTAGGAACTGTGCATAGCTAGTCTAGTGAAGAAAAGGACCAGGAGTAACATGGCAGCAGTGTTCCAATATTTGAGGGGCTGTTACAGATAGGAGGGGGTTAACCTATTTTCCAAAGCATCTGAAGGCCAGACAAGAAATAATGGATGGAAACTGATCAAGGAAAGATTCAACTTAGAAATAAGGAAGAATTTTATGACAGTGAGAACAATCAACCAATGGAACAGCTTGCTTTTAGACATTGTAGGTGCTTCATCACTGGAAGCTTTCAAGTAGAGACTGGACAGCTATCTATTAGAAATGGTATAGGGTCTCCTGCTTGAACAGGGGGTTTGACTAGATAACCTATAAGGTCCCTTTCAACTCTGTTATTATATTTCTTTAAATGCATTCATTGTGTTCCAGTTAGGCAGAGTCCTATACAATTGTTTGTCAACTGCACATTGGATAAGCATTTTTGCCGGAGATCAAATCCTACAATACCCTGTTCAATAGGTGCTTCCAAAGTCATGAAGAAGCCTTCAGAGTGTTTCAAAAGGAAGAATTTAATTCAGTGTGAATTCACTGGAATCCGGCCCATTAGTTTGAGACCATAATGGGTTACTTTGACAAATGTTTTCCTGAGAGTGAGGCTTTCTACATTCAAGCAGAGGTGGTATTTAGCTGGTTCTCTCTGGTTCAGGCGAACTGGTAGCAGCATCTGAGGAAGATCTGCCTCAATGTAATGTGCAAGCACTCCACATGCACAGAAAGTGATGTGCATGCACAGGCATGGTGCGTGCGCTCACAGTTGCAAACTGGTAAGGAAGGTAAGTGAATTCACAGAATTAGTTGATCATAACAGGTAACTGTTTATTTGGCAAGACTTCTTAACAAATCCATGTTTTGCTACCCATTACGTCCAAACTACTTAGAGATTTAGAAATTTATGATCTGCTTTAGTCTCTTTCCACATATTTATCTCAAACTAACATTTCATGTCATCATTTTGTTTCACTTTTTTTAGATACTGATAATATTTTCCCTTCTCCAATCAACTCAAACTTTGCTTATTTTTCAATGAATGTAATTATCCAAATATCTATATTTAGTGAATTTAATGTCGAATAAATGTAAATATATTTAGAAGAGATATATCAGAGAGGGAAAACAGAAAAAAAAAGGATTATCATTTTGGGATTGATGTCACACATCTGCAAGTCAAGGGGAGAGATATGGAGAGATGTAGATGAGCTGGAGATATTGATGAAAAGGACTTTCCTTTTCTATTAAAAGAGTTTTTAACAAGTACAATGCAATTTTTTGTGTGGTATTATTCAAAGTCTTAGTTTCAATTAGTCTTTTTCCTATTTTCACCATAATCAATAAAAGAATCATTGAAAGAGGGAATTTGGACACATGCTGTTTGAAATATATAAAATAACTATAATCTCTGACTGTATTTCAAAACTAAAATGTTATGCAGAAAAAAAACAATATTTTTAAGAAGTGACTTTTGGTGAAAAGTTTGCTTACTTTTTCAGCTAGCTCCTTAGCAGTTAGATTTGGGTCATACGGGATGGGTTCTCCAATGTAGGTGCGGAGTTTGACAGGAAACCCACCATATATTGGGAGACAAAGAAATCGAAAGTGCTCATACAGCCATTTTGATAAACCTGTAGAGGAAATAAAACAAAGTGGAAGATAAAATAATTAATTCATAAGGATGTGGACATCTCTATTTTTTTTTTAAAAAAGAATGTTATGTTGCATCTTAAAATTGGAGAAATTAACTATGATGTTAACTTCTGCAGTCCTCTTCAAAGTTGTAGAATGTGACCTTCAGACTGGAATATTTATCTATGATACTGAAAGAGGGGAAAAGCCACAGCAAAATAATATTTAAATTAAACCCAAAGGGTCAGCTGAGTGGGGAAAACATTTTCTCTGCTGTTGTGGCCAAAAACCACTCAAATGATGGATGAATCTGTGATGCCAAGGTGGCAAATAAAACACTGTGAAAAATGTGACTGCTTCTATTTTGGGTTTTGCTGCTGCGCTATCTCCTTTTTTTTCCTTCCACCTTCCCCATCATTACAGACTTTTTCAGAGAAATAGGTCTTTTTATGTGAGATGTCCTAAGTAGGATAATTTGAGTATCGCCATTTGTACCTTGAGTGAGAACTCTGGGTTGATTTGTTTGATGATTCATTTGCTGGATGGTTCAATTGTTTGATTCATGTGATTTTCTTTTTGCTGGTCACAATATTTTCAGGAATGTTCTTCAACACCAAAAGTCCAAAAAGTGTCAACACTCTCTCTAACCTGTTTCTCCAAAGTCAAAAAGCTAGAAACTGACTGATCTTTTTGCAAGGTATTGCCAGTATCTAGGTAATTGATATGTAAACTTTCCCTCCTACTTGTTAAAAATAGGAACAACATTTACTATTTTAAGGGATGGGTTTCAGTCAGTTCACACCAGTACACTAGAACCCATTCGTGAAATTTAGCATATCTTTTGGAACCTGTTCATCTGGGGCAGACTACTGGAACGCTCCCTCCCATCTGGCCCCCCCTCGCACAATACCCCCGCCCATCCAGTCACTGCTCACTCACCCCGCCTGCCCGCACCATGCTTTTCCCACCCGGCGCTTACTGATTGGCTGGCTCACCAATTGCCCCACCTCTGAGAGGCAGTGGGAGGGGCTTTCTCTCATGCCTTCTTTCTTTCTCCGAAGGTGTGGGAGAAAGCCCCCCAACATTGCCTGAACATGTGAAGGAAGGAAGCTGCAGGCTCCTTTGCCTCGACTACGCAACCTCCTTTTGTATTTTGTATTTTGTATTTATTGCACATTTATAGGCCGCCCTTTTCCCTGAGGGGACTCAGGGCGGCTTACAATCAAAGGGGAAAGGGAGTGTAGGACAAATACAAAAAGAGGTGTGAACAAAGGTAAATTAAACAGTAAAACACAACATTCACTCAACATTCGGGAGGGGCGAAAGTAGACTTATCCCCAGGCCTGATGGGCTAGCCAGTTCTTGAGGGCTGTGCGGAAGGCCTGGACGGTGGTGAGGGTACGAATCTCCACGGGGAGATTGTTCCATAGCGTCGGAGCCGCAACAGAGAAGGCTCTCCTCCGAGTAGTCGCCAGTCGGCACTGACTGGCGGATGGAATACGGAGGAGGCCAACTCTATGCAATCTGATGGGACGCAGGGAGGTAATTGGCAGAAGGCGGTCTCTCAAATAGCCAGATCCACTACCATGGAGCGCTTTATAGCTGGTGAGTAGGACCTTGAAGTGCACCCGGAGATCGACAGGTAGCCAGTGCAGCTCGCGGAGGATCGGTGTTATGTGGGCAAACCGTGGTGCGCCCACGATCACTCGCGCGGCCGCATTCTGGACTAGCTGAAGTCTCTGGATGCTCTTCAAGGGCAGCCCCATGTAGAGCACATTGCAGTATTCCAGCCTGGAGATCACAAGGGCTCGAGTGACTGTTGTGAGGGCCTCCCGATTCAGGTAGGGCCGCAACTGGCGCACCAGGCGAACCTGGGCAAATGCCCCCCTGGTCACAGCTGAAAGGTGGTGGTCAAAAGTCAGCTGTGGGTCCAGGAGGACTCCCAAGTTGCGGGCCCTTTCTGAGGGGTGTAAATTTTGTCCCCCCAGCCTGAGTGATGGTATGTTGGTCAAATTTTTGGGAGGAAAACACAACAGCCACTCGGTCTTGTCTGGGTTGAGTATCAGCTTGTTTGCTCTCATCCAGTCCTTAACGGCCTCAAGACCCCGGTTCATCACGTCCACCGCCTCATTGAGTTGGCACGGGGCGGACAGATACAACTGTGTATCGTCCGCATATTGGTGGTATTTTATCCCGTGCCTCCGAATGATCTCGCCCAGCGGTTTCATGTATATGTTAAATAGTAGGGGGGATAGGACTGACCCCTGCGGCACCCCATAAGTTAGGGGCCTCAGGGACGATCTCTGCCCCCCTACCAACACCGACTGCGACCTGTCCGAGAGATAGGAGGAGAACCACTGCAAAACAGTGCCGCCCACCACTATCTCCCGCAGTCGTCGCAGAAGGATACCATGGTTGATGGTATCGAAAGCCGCTGAGAGGTCAAGGAGAACTAGGATGGAAGCATGGCCTCCATCCCTAGCTCTCCAGAGATCATCGGTCAATGCAACCTAAGCGGTTTCTGTGCTGTAACTGGGTCTGAAGCCAGACTGGAAGGGGTCAAGATAGTTAGCTTCCTCCAAGGTACGCTGAAGCTGGAGAGCCACCACCTTCTCAACAACCTTCCCCACAAAGGGGAGGTTGGAGACTGGACGATAGTTATTAAGGACAGCTGGATCCAAGGACGGTTTCTTCAGGAGGGGTCTCACCACCGCTGTCTTAAGCGCGGTGGGGAAGTACCCCTCCCGAAGAGAGGCGGTAACAACCGCCTGGATCCAGCCTCGTGTCACCTCACTGCTGTTGGCAACCAGCCAGGAGGGACACGGGTCCAGTACACAGGTGGAGGCACTCACAGCTCGCATAGCCTTGTTTTATTTTCTGTCTCCCTACTTCATTCGTTCAGACAGCAGAGAACGAAAGGAGGTCGTAGCTGAGGGAATATGATCCTATAGCTTCTTTCACACATTCGGGCAGTTGGGGGGGGGGCTTTCTCGCACGCCTTCGGAGAAAGAAAGAAGGCATGTGAGAAAGCCCTCCCCACTGCCCAAACATGTGAAGAAAGGAAGCTGCAGGCTCATTTGCCCTCGACTACGCGACCTCCTTTCATTCTCTGCTGCCCAAACGAGTGAAGTAGGGAGACAGAGAATGAAATGAGGTCATGCAGCTGAGGCAAAGGAGCCTGCAGCCTCCTTCATTACTTCCTTCCCTCAGCATCCACCAAAGCGCTGCCCCTGCTCAGCTGCCATCACTGCTGTCACATGCCCTCTGCATGCCTGGCCTTTGGCCTGAGTGGTAGCAAGTGATAGTGATGCAGGGTGGCTGGTGGTGGTGGTGGCTATTGCTCCTGGGCTAGCTGTGAGTCGTGCTGTTTGGCGGGCAGCGCCCCGACTCCTCCTCCGCCGCAATTACCGCTGCGCCACCTCAGCAGCAGCACCTCTTGCCTGCAGAATTGAGGCAGGGAAGAAGATCAAGCGACATGGAGCCACAGACTCCCCCCTTTTCCCTGCCCCACAGCTCACCTCCTTGGGTGGGACCAGGACACGCGCAGACTGAGTGAAGTTTGCGACCAACTTTAAAATAAATGAAGCTGTTTGTGACTAAATGAGACAGAGAACATAGAGAGATGCAAGGGAACATGGAGGTAATCTAGTCCAACCCCTTCCCAAGGCAGGAGTTCTTCCTTTTCTTTGAGAGCTGTCAGCGGCAGACATGAGGGAAATGGTGTGTGTGTGTGTGTTTGTATGAGAGAGAGAGAGAAAGAGAGAGAGAGAGAATGAGAAAGAGAAAGAAAGTTGGAGAGAGAGAGATAAGAAAGAAGAAAGGAAGGAAGAGAAAGAAAATAAGTGGGGGGAGAGACACAAGAAAGAAAGAAAGAAAGAAAGAAAGAAAGAAAGAAAGAAAGAAAGAAAGAAAGAAAGAAAGAAGAAAGAGAAAGAAAGAAAGAAGGAAAGAAAGAAAGAAAGAAGGAAGGAAGGAAGGAAGGAAGGAAGGAAGGAAGGAAGGAAGGAAGGAAGGAAGGAAGGAAGGAAGGGAACTTATGATCACAATTGAGCCCAAAATTTTGGTTGCTAAACAAGAGCGTTGTTAAGTGAGTTTCACCACATTTTCCAACTTGGCCGTACTCACCCAGTCACACGACCACCAAGCCACTCCTACCCAATCACATGATCACCCAGCCACTCCCACAAAACAGGCCACACCTACAGAATCAGTTCTAAAAATATTTGAAACCCACCACTGACTGTTTCCTTTCTCTTTAGACCATCAAGTCATTTTGCCTTTATGGATAGCTGATCTTAACACCTTTACCTGATTCAGCTTTGACCTACTTCATCTCTCAACTGATTCACAGGCATTTACACACACACACACAGACACACACACACACACAGAGGGGGGGAAAGCAAATACAATGATTGAGGGTTAAATAATTAATTATATAGGAAGGCATCCGAAAACTCACTTGTGTTTCCAACTGTCCTGTAGGCTTCACGGAGATTTTCTGTAAACATAGGGATGATTGGCTAGAAAGAAAAATACAGGGGGGAAAACCCCCAAGAATAAAAACTGATATGAGAAAGCATTTTGGTTTAGATTGGAGCTGTTAAGGAAAACCAGTTTTAAGACAAATTGGTTTTGTTTATTCCTGCTCTTCTAGAATAAATGCCAATGTTATATATTAATGGAATAGGTATTATAATATGTTGAAACATGTACAAGTTGTTGACAAGATTTCCATAAGATAATATTTACTGACAATGCTATATTATAAAATGTTCATTTTAAAATGGCCAACTTCATTATGGTTTGTATGTTCTGATGAGCTCTGCAACTAGAAATTGTATTTATATATTTAGATATAAAGGTAAAGGTTCTCCTCGCACATATGTGCTAGTCTAAGGTGACCAGATTTTAACACTGGTAAAGAGGGACACCATTGACGGGGGGGGGGGCTGTTCTTGATTTAAAAAATTTTAAAAATTGGGACTTTTTAAAAATGTTGTGGGATGCGAGACAAATTGTTCACATGTGCATGCTCACATTTGTGAACCTGTAAGATTCACCACTGGCCCTAAGTCATTTTTTTTTTAGTGCTATTGTAAATTGATTAGTCATTAAATGAACTGTTGTAAGTCAAGGACTACCTGTACTGTTCTAAACAAAAAATCTGTAACCATATATCCCCATAACCATTAGTCTGATCAGCCCTTGTAACATATATCACAGCCTTCAAGATGGGGACATCTGCAATAGGAGATCAAAAAAGATAGTTTTCAATTATAGGCTGGAACCAGCATCTTGACTATTCTGACTCCCAACAACCCTACTTCATGTTAATATAAAGAAATTAGGTGGATACAATTACATATTGAATTCAAATTGACTTACAATCGTTTGTGTGTGTGTGTCTGTGTGTGTCTGTGTGTGTATATACATACGTACACAGTATATCATATACATATAGCATTGTAAAAGTGAAATTTCCACCTATGGTCACTCATATACTGGGTTCCTAATTTTATCTAAAATTCCTGTTAATTTTAATGGTTTTATATTGCTGTTTTATTGTATTGTAAGCTTCTCAGTATCACTTTGGATAGTAAGATGAGTGGCATATAAATTTAATAAATAAATAAATAATACTCATTGACTTATCATACCTATCTATAGATAAGCGCAAAAAGCAATTAAACAAGCATTTTCAAGAGGAGAAAAGTACCTTGAGTCTAAAAGATAACCTCTTGGGATTAATCGCAAAAGGTTTGAATGTTCTGCCAGTTTCCTTTTGTTTTGAATTATGCTATCCTGATGGGAAATAGTCTTCAAAACATGTAATTAAATATAATGAACAGAAATAGGATTTTAAGTACTTTTCTAAAGATAGAAAAATATATTGCTCCTGAAAATCTCTTTATAAACTGTTTATCAACACTAAGGTACCCATAGCTGTAGTTTCATAGCAATATGAAAACTTTATTTCATATTTTTTGAAATTGAAATGATCCCCAACTAATCAACCAAGGCAGAAATGTATGATATACTAATAAAGAAAAATAAACCTCAATGGAGTCAATGGGAATTGTTTTAACTAAGTGAGCAGAAGATTAGTCCTACTAAGAAAACTCATGAATTTGGAATACAGAGTATAGAATTCATATTCTATATTGTGGCAAACAGAGCTATTCCTATCAGCCATGAGAATGTTACAAGGCTAGCATACTGTGGACAATTTCTCCCCTGTTTGCTCCCACAGGCGCTTCTGCTATGCATTTCCAGGATGACCAGAGGCTAAAGAAAACAGGAATGTCATACATCACTGCAGAATATATACATAATATCAGCTGCTAATCCATATCTCACTATTTCTTTGCATCTGATAATTTTAAAAAAAGTGCTTTTCCAAGCTTAACCAGAAAAAGACAAGCTCCACCTTTGGAAAACAATATGCCTATGAATGAAAATGTGTGTGTGTGTGTGTGTGTGTATGTGTGTGTGTGTGTGTGTAGTATGTATGATGTATGTATGTATGTATGTATGCATGCATGCATGCATGCATGCATGCTAATCTTGTTGTATTTGGGTCTTTTCCCATGTAAGATTGAGTATTGGATGCAGACAAGACCATTAATATGAGGGTCTTGTCTGCATCCAATACATAGCACTTGTTGTTTTAGAAATTAAATTCCCCCTCCCATCAATACAAGAGTTCATCTCATTAGCAGCAGGGATGGTTAAATGTTACATCGGAAGATTGATGGGGTATTTTAGAATGTAATCAGCTAACAAGAGTATACAACTAAAAAGGCAGGCATGCCAAGTGGCACAGGACAGGCAAGAATTTACCAAGGGCTCGACGCACTCCCCTCCTCTCTGCCCACCCCCTCCACAGCCCCAGATGCCCACTGCTGCTGCGCCTGAAGCATGGGAGCGCTCACCAGCCGGCAGAACGCTGGAGTGGAAGAGGTGGATGTCAAGTCCCGTCCAATTCCCTCTACAGATACCCCCCGAAATCTGGTAAGGCGAGCGAGCAGGGGGTGGGGGGAATATGCGAGAGGTTTCCAGGGAGTCCTGCATGGCAGGGTTTTGCGTGCGCTCCATACTCTGAGTTGAGGGAATGGTGAGCTCATTTCCCTGCCCATCCACCCGCTCACTCGCTATGCTACCCCACCCATGCGAGCGGCAGCGGATGGGCGGGGGAGCGATCGATCGAAGAAAGCGCCAAAATTAAAAAGCGGGATCTTTTGAGAATGGCCCGGAACGCGGGGCAAATTATGAAAAAGCGTGCCTGTCCCGCCAAATGCAGGACGTCTGGTCACCTTATGCTAGTCATTCCCGACTCTAGGGGTTGGTGCTCATCTCCATTTCAAAGGTGAAGAGCCAATGCTGTTCAAAGACATCTCTGTGGTTATGTGACCAGCATGACTAAACACCGAAGTCACACGGAACACTGTTACCTTCCTACCAAAGGTGTTTCCTATTTTTTCTACTTGCATTTTTACATGCTTTCGAACTGCTAGGTTGCAAAAAGCTGGGACAAGTAACAGGAATTCATCAACAGGCCCAGTGTCTTAGCCACTGAGCCACTGGGTCCCTTATATTTAGATATATAAGCTGCCAAATCAAAAGATAAATGCATTTAGGTAGTCCTTGATTTATGGCCATAACAGAGTCCTAAATTACAGTTATAAGTTGTTATAGTTGTAAATGAGGCACCCATGTGACCAGAAATACATTTATGGCTTTTTCTATGCAGTCTATGGAGATTGTCAGTCATCCAGTTCATGGTTGTCCCAAGGACTGAAGAAGCTTGTTGGATGAGAAGTGAAATGTCTTCAAGGAAAAACAAAGAATGTCAGTTGCGTCTTGAAAAACACCTTTGGGACTTTCATGGCAATCATTAAACAAACACCGCAGTTGTTAACAAATGCTGCAGTCATTAAAGGATTACTGTTTTTGCTCAAAACTAGTAAAAAATGTCAGAAAACAGCAAAAAAAAAACCTTTATAAACTGGATTCATGTGACTGTGGAATGATGTGCTGAGTCCTAAACAGGTCATCAGGCCATCACATAACTTCAGAGAGAAATGTGACTATTTACATTGGAAGATATGCTTTACAGGCTAGAAAGCACCCATACCATGACTGTCACAACTTTGAACAGTGATAAAGTGATGAATGGTTAAACAAGAGCTATCTGTAGCATTGAAACAGTGAAAAACAATAAAAGTTCCATAATAGCAAAAAGTTCCATAAATTACAGAGCACTGGACAGAAAAAACACCAATCAAACATTTTTCACATGATGGGTTTACAAATTACATTGCATTCTGTTTCAAAAGCCAATTTGTTACACCTTTTCTAAAACATGTTAAGGTTGGGCCAGAAAAACCTTCAAGAGGATGATATTGCAGATGACAACAGAGAGAGCATGGCTTTGAGATCCCACAAGGTGGCACTGGGTAATCACCTCTTTGCTCTCATAGGACAGGTAAAGATAATTGCAGAAAGGCAGTGTAAAAAAATAGATTTAAACCATCTATGCCAGGGGTGTCAAACTGGCAGCCCATGGACCAGCTGTGTGTCACATGCAAATGGGAAAATGTCACGTGATGGCAACGTGACCTGGCAAGTTTGATCTATGACCCATTATCTATGGCTTTACAGAGTACAAGCAGCATGGTTTGCATTCAGAAGCCAATGTGCAACTCCTAGAGCCAAGGAGTTAGAAGGGTATAACAAGGTGCTTGTTGAGCCACATTCTAGATCAGGGTCTCCAACCTTGACAACTTTAAGCTTGGAGGACACCTTTACTTTGCTGGCTGCAGAATTCTGGCAGTTGAAGTTCGCCAGGCTTAAAGTTGCCAAGGTTGAAGATCCCTGTTCTAGACCATCTTTAGCTTCCAAGCCAAGGCAGCTCCATCTAGAACTCTTAGAGAATACTGCACATATTAGTAAAGTGCATTTATAGATCAACATGACCAACATAGTACATGATCACTTACCACTTTGTTTTTTAAAGCCACTTTAGCAAATCCCGTACGGGTACTCCACTCCAGATTGTAGTTTTCATTACTAAAATTTTGCTCTCTCAATCCACCAGGTGCTATTCCTAATAAGTAGCCCCTATTCAGAACATCAGCACAGAATGTTTGCTTGCCTTCGATGCAACCTACTATATCAAGACATAGTTTTATACCTGTAAAAAATGGAGGAAATAAACTATTGTATATGAATATAATTTATACCAAATATATTATCCAAATATCTCAAAATAGAATTGGGGGTAGATAAAGGGTGAGATACAGAATGACAATGTCTGTCCTTGTTTCAACTTGGACAACAGTGTGATTGTTGGAGTTGTTTTCAGTGGAATTCATTGTTAATGCTTCTTTCCCCAGTTTTACTCAGGGATTCGGGAGCAAGACATAATGAAGGATACTCCTTACATTTTCTGTTCAATGGAAACCAAACCAAACAATGGTTAGAGAGATATAGAAATCTTCTTTGTAATATATTTTTCTTGACATAGAAGTTGACTTCTGACAAGTTCCTGGACAAATCTCAGCAGTTTTGTTGGCAAAATTTCAGAAGTGGTTTGTCATCACCTGTTTCCTAGGGCTCAGATGAAGTGACTGGTTCAAGATCATGCTTGTCATTTTGTGTCAAAGATGGGACTAGAACTCATCGTCTCCCAGTTTCTAGCCTAGTAACATAAGCACTACACCAAAGTGCTCTCCTGACATATGGTTAACTACAGGTCAAGCAAAGTCAAATTCTTTTTGGAGAGCAGCAGATTTTTTTCAGTGACTTTTTCTCTCTTTCTCTATCCCATTTATAATATGGTGAATTCATTCAGTTTCTATAATGTATGTATCTTCGTATGCAATTACAGTGGTACCTTGTTATTCAACTGTTTTGAAACTCATCAAATTTGGTACACAACACATTTTGATGTGAAAATTTTGTACCCGTATTTGTTTTTCGTTGGATACTTGACACTCAAGCTAGAAATTGTTGATGTTGTTTGCCTTATGACTATTATATTATGTCTCATGAAAAAAATTGTTTGATACTCATTGTTTTTGGTACTCTTTGTGTGTCCCAAAACCAATTAATGATGAATACCAACATACCACTGTATAAGAACATATTTAGATTTATTTAAACCAGCAGTTGAAATCAAACTTTCTAGGACAAAATCAGAATTTCTTGAAAAAAGAAGCATTCTCTTTATTATTTCTTCTTGCACCTTTGGAGATGAAGTGAACACATTATTTTGAAGTGCCTTTTTCTCATAAAGGAAATCTTCTGATAGCTGAACTGGTCCCTGTGGTCAGGGGTGAGATGACTATTGCCATCCAGTACTTCTTTTAATGGAAGAAAAATATGAAATTTCAATTTGGCTTTTCCTTCTTGGAAGTAATTTGTTTTCCAATGGGGCAAAAACCCTTAGTTCACCTAATCTTGTCTAAACAATAGTTTAAATAACAAATCCCCATTTGATCCCCAAAGAAGAAAACTGAACTGCCAGTCATTGGGCAAGCTATTTGGAGACATTCAAAGAGACTTTTTAAACTACTATAGCTACAGTACTATTGAATACCACATGTTCTAAATAGCTTGCAGATTACAAAAGAGAACAAGTTGCCAATCCAAATCTTAATAAGGTCACTGCAGGATTTTGCTCTTTGGACCACACCATTCTTGGATAAAGAATATCTTAGCTATTCTCAATCTTACAATCTAGGACCTAACCAGATGATAGGTTAGAGCTGCCTGGCATGCTGAATACAACTTACGAAGTTTTAAATGATATTTAAAAGATAACAAACTAAAGCTAGTGGATTATAGCTGATTTTCTGGATCACAAGTTGCAAACTTTTAATAGTCCCTTTAAAACATTTTGCATATCTTTGAAGACATGCCAATTGTCATATGCTGGCATCACACTAGAAAAATGATTTTTTAAAAAGATTTAGAGTAATTTGCTATTATCTACAGTAACTGCTTCTTGCAGCAACCATTCACAGTTACAACAGCAATGAAAAAGTAATTTTGCAACCAGTCCTTACAGATTTGTAAAGCAAAAGAAAGCTGAAGTAAGATTATAAATACAGATAATAAATACAGTAATTTAGCTACCCTTTTAGCTAACCAAGTTGCTAGTCCTAATTGTAGTAACTAAAAGAGAACCATCTTTAATTTTAAATACCTTACCTGGTATTAAATAAAAGAAACAATGAACCACAGATTGGATTGTTCTTCCAGTCTTTGCATAGACTTTAGCTATAAGCATGATATAGTCAAAAACTACGGCTCCATGGTAATAAACAATCAGTCCAGGTCCTTGGGGTAGATTCTCCATACCGATAACCTCATAACCTGAACAGAGTAATTTTTTGTTTGTAGAGGATTCATGGAGATAAAGTAAATTCATTTATAACAGAGAAAATACATAGTGCAGGGTAGGATATTTTCTTAACCAGATATTTTGCGACCTCTACCAGCAATTTCAGGCAGCATAACCAAAATCTTTCTAAGAATACTGGGAATCAGGTTCTAAACATATCTGGCAGATTTTTAAAAATGCTAAATTGTAACACTGAATGGTTGCTGCAAGAGGCAATTGCTGTAGATAATAGCAGGTTACTCTAAACCTTTTTTTTTTAAATCACTTTTCTATGTGATGCCAGTGTCTGACAATCATGGGCAATTCTGACAAGTGGGGAGAGGGTAGAAGCCACCTTGCAGCCATTCCTTATCAAGTCCCACAGAGTTAGATTTTTCTTCTCTCAACTCTGCCCAAAATGGCCACAAGCTCCAAACTGAACTTGTATTATTATGAAAAGTGTGGCAAAACTTTTATTATTTCTTGTAACATGCTTCTGTTGTTCTGCAGCTTTATTCAATTTTGGAAGAAAGTAATAAGTGAGATGGGCTAGGTGTATGATTGGTCTGTACAGCACTTTACCAGTAACTCAGATTCAATAATCCCATGATTATTCACAAGCAAAGTCCTGACTGTGAAACTGTCTTTGATTTTGATGAAGTAGACAGATTGTTCTCTGGTATGTTGTTTGGCATCTGATAATTTAATTTGTGTACTTCTGGCTCTTACCTAAAACATGGATATGTATAGGGGCTTATTCTCTGAGGTGCCTCATCATAAGAAGGGGTGGTACATGGAATCTTGAAGGAAGTTTGGATATACTCCATTCTCAATCCAATCATTCTTTTCAACTATCTCCCAGCATTGAACCTACCCAGAGGTGGGTTCCTACCAGTTCGACCCGGTTCAATTGAACTGGTAGTGGTATGCCGGCTTGGGTCACAAAACCGGCAGCAACCCAGGCTGGCCATGCCTCTCTGGTCCCCGTAGTTGCTGCCGCCATAAATTTCTATTGACCTGTGCATGTGCACCCAGCGCATGCGTGCAAAGCATGCACACAAGCAAACCGGTAGAAACACTGGCTAGAACCCATCCCTGGACCTACATTTAAAAAGAAAATGTTGAAAATGTGATTGTAGGCCCAGCTATATAGCACTCTAGTAGAAACAGATTGTCTATACTACTGACTCTCAACTAGTCAGGGTCAACATTTAATGTTTGCTCTTGTGAATAACCCTTATGTAGGGCTGGAAGGAGATAGTACACCCCTCCCAGACCTTTAATAACTATTTATATCCTTCTTGGCTGGTTGGAGATTGAAGGTATTGTACTGAAGAGATTCCACTTCTACCTTCCTTCATGGGCAATTCAGGTCAGTAAGGGGGAAAGAATATAAAACTAATTCTGGAGGTCATCTGTCCGTTTTGAGTCATGTATCATTAACATTGTTATGAAACCCAATTGTACTTAGAAGCTGTGCAGAAGACTCTACTATTAGGCAGCCGTCATAATCATAATTGAGCCTGGAATTATGATCATAAGTCATAGTGTTCATTAAGGGGCTGCCATGTGACCACATCCGAATTTAACACTTTTTTTCTGACAGTTGTTAAACAAATCCATTTTATCCAATGAGCATTTTTTGCCAGAAAATGGAAGTAAACTTCAGCCAAAAAAAAAATCCATCCCAAATGCTGGAATTGGTTTGTAAGTAACTTTTAGTGGATTTGTTGTAACTTTGAATTGTTGCTAAATCTCCAGTTGTGAATCTGGAAGGTTACCTGTATATTGACTCACTATCAGGACTTAGTTAGGATGTGGATGGTACAAAATTGAGTGACATTGAACTCCAGCAAGTTGAAGTTACTGTTGTTAGGTTAAACTTTCATGGATAGAAATATTCAATATCTGAAATGTTGGCTCTAGAATTTAAACTTAAATTTGACACAGTGTTTGTGTTAACTAAAGTTGTCCTAATATATTAAGCCGAGGTGGCGCAGTGGTTAAATGCAGCACTGCAGGCTACTTCAGCTGACTGTAGTTCTGCAGTTCGGCTGTTCAAATCTCACCGGCTCAGGGTTGACTCAGCCTTCCATCCTTCCGAGGTGGGTAAAATGAGGACCCGGATTGTTGTTGGGGGCAATATGCTGACTTTGTAAACCGCTTAGAGTGGGCTGAAAGTCCTATGAAGTGGTATATAAGTCTAACTGCTAACTGCTATATTTTTCACCAGTTATAACTTCATTTCTTTTTTATTGGTTTTAATTGTGTTAATTAAATATTTTTAAACTTTAATACAGAAACATTTTGATTAGAAATTGGGCATGAAATATTTTGCAGTACTCTAAATTCCTAATGATGTATCTGAGATTCATTGGTTATTCCTCCTTACCTTACTGTTTAATTTGGCTTTTCATTTGACTATTATAATCACTGTGATTATCTTTGCAATCTGTTTTTCCATTGTTTAAACTTATATCTGTATTAATATTATTAATTTACTTTCTTGAAAAATTGTAAGAATATCTCTCTCACCTCCTCCCACTTGATCAAGTATCTGAACTTCATTGAGATTTTGATGGAACAAGGAGATTAAATCCCAGCAAAATGGAGTTATTGTTTTAAATTTATTTAGGTTCTCTGACTGCTTTGGGGCTGACTTTATTATATTACCACTTATGACTATATTTATGCTGTATCATTTTGATGCAAATATAAAATATACAATGCGAGTTTCACACAGCACATTGTTTCAAGAAATATTAGACAATCTGTGGGCCACATACAAGTGAAGACTCTGACTGGAATATATTGTCTACCTTCTTGATTATCTTGAGACTATTTAAGTAACTACTTACCGTGCCATATCTTTCCGCATAAAATCACCAAATTTGCTATGCAAAGCTTTGGTTTTTTCCATATCTCATCGGAAAAGTCTCCTTTTATGTTATACTTTTTCTTCCAAATATATAAACAAAATGTGCATGCATAGCAAATTAAAACAATGCCTGCAATTACATAATAAATAAGCAGAAAAAATACTAGTAATAGCAGTAGAGGCTGAAGTACAGTGTTCAGAAAGTCCTCCAAGTAACCAAAACCAATCCAGTCTTTTAGCATGTGAAGAAACCATGTCATAGATTCATATTCAGATGTATTCAACATAGTAGCTTTCCTTTCATTCATGTCAAACGGGGGGGGGGGGGAGAGAAAGAGAGAAAATTCTGATTTATTTTGTGGAAGGAAAATGGTGTTATTTATCAGCTTGTGTTACAAACAGAGACAAACTCATCATTATTCCTGTCAAATTAAATTCATAATTTTTAAACCATTTTATTGCACTTTATTTTTATAGGTTCTGTTTAACCCTCCTCTTTCATAAATCCATGAAAAAAATCCACTGTAAAAATGCATAAATCCACTGCAAAAGGACTCCACCACTACAGTACTGCTACTATTCACCCAAAAACAGCACCATGATTTTTGGGGGTGGGGGAAGTGCATCTTATGGAGTGAAAAATATGATAATTACCCTGAGATCCTTCTTCTGGAATACTTTGAAAAGCTATTGAGATTATCTCCATATTATATTTCACACTTATTGTAATCTTCTTAATATTATTGATTTGTGCTACAAACAACATGATTGACTTTATGATCTCCTGTCTTTCCATTTCTTATTAGGAAGACAACTACAGTAGAATCTCTGGTGACTAACGCTTCTGACCACGACCAAATTGGATTCTGACCAAAAAATTCACAAAACTTTTTAATCTAGTCACAAACACATACTCGGGTGGTGATCAAACACAACCATGGCTGATTTCCCCTTCTGTGCCACTTTTTTTGTAAGCACCAAACAGCACTGACCTCACATGGCCGCTACATTAATTTTGCATTAATTTTGGTTAGGTTTGGGTCATGACCAAATTGGGTTGTGACCAAAGTTATGGAACAAATTATGGTCGTGACCAAATGTTCTACTGTATTTGCTTTATCTATTTTTTTTCTGCTCCAGTGCTGCAATTACTAAATACTAGATTATCCAAATATACTGTTGTCTATTAGCTACATAAAAAGTTACACCTACAGTATATCTTCGTGAGTACCGTATTTTCATGACTATAAGCCGCACTGAAAACCCTAAAATTTGATCCAAAACCGGCAGTGCGGCTTATAACCCGGTGCGCTTTATATATGGAAAAAGATCTCCCAGCTGCTTTCGCGGCTTCCTGGAGCGCCAAGAACCTTCGCGCTCTTCTCCGCTCCTCGCAACTGCAATAGATGTCCAGAAGCGGCTTTTGGGGCTAATGGGGATTGGATTTCCAGCTCGATAGCCCCTGCCGCTTCTGGACGTCTATTGCAGTTGTGAGGAGCCGAGGAGAGTGTGGAGAAGAGCGTGAAGGTTCTTGGCGCTCCGGGAAGCGGGAGAGGCGCGCGGTTTGGTTTCTCCTCCCTGGATGTCGCAGTAGCAGCCCCAAACTCACTGATCTCAGTGTTTTTCGCATCGGGGTGTGCTGCAAGAGCATGCCCCGATGCGAAAAACACAGAGATCGGTGCGCTTGGGGCTGCTGCTGCGACGTCCAGGGAGGATAAACCAAGCCGTGTGCCTCTCCCAGCTGCTTTCGCGGCTTCCTGGAGCGCCAAGAACCTTCGCGCTCTTCTCCGCTCCTCACGACTGCAACAGATGTCCAGAAGCATCGGGAAACGTGCGGCTTATAACCCGGTGTGCTTTATATATGGAAAAAGTTTGAAAAATTAACGTTAATTGATACTGCGGCTTATAATCTGGTGCGGCTTTTGGTCGTGAAAATACGGTATATAGGTTAACATGAATTGATATACCTAACCTGTTAGGGCAAGTAGATGTTCTCAAGGAACGTCGCTCCACAGATAGGTTGGGCTTGTGTATGTGGTTTTTTTTATTAATCAAAGATTTAATTCTGTTTCAAACATCCATTTTTTCTGCTCAGCATAACCAATTTATATTTTCATGAAATATACTATGATAAGTTTTTATATTGAAAATCAGAAATAATTTCCTTTGTAGAAAAATGGCAAATTAAATTGTGGGATTATACATCAACATAAACAATAATTTTATCTTTAAAAATAAATTTGATACAGAGTTTAATCCCATTCTTTAATTCTACAAACTATTTGTAGATTATAACACATGGACCTTGCCTCTATTCAAAGTTTGGGTATCTTTGAATATAAGGTTTTAATATCTAAATTATTGTTTGATTCTTTAAAGAGGAAAATAATGTTTGTATTACACAGGCTTTTTTGTTATTTTTAAAAATTTCTATCACATTATAGTGATGTTTGATGTTAATTATTGTATAGTGTTCATATTTAATAATGTTCTAAAGTCTTAAAATAATACAAGATATTTTATCAGCATCAATGTTAATGTTACTTTGAAATATTTCTTCAATCTTATATTGTTCATAAAATTAAAATTGTTTTTCATTTATTTTTTCTGTTTTTAAAAATCTTACTATAATAACGCTAAATTAAAAATAAAAAAGAAATCTTGAAATGTGAACAATCTGAACATATCATATATCGTTGTATAACATGGCCTTCTTTGCAGATGGTGATGACGGAAAAAGTCAGATGTCTTACCATCTTACTGTCAACTCATAAAGCATTTGCACATGTTAAGACAATCTCTGATAAAAGGACTGCAACAACCCAGCTGAAAAAAAAATCGAACCACAATCCAGTGATGTAATAATGGATGTGGCAATTCACCAATATCTGGAAGCTCACCACCAGTTATCCAAGCAAGAGCATTTGTTTTTCTAAGATGCCTTGATCTCAGCAGAATAATGACAATAATAAAAGTATGGACAAGCAATTCCCATTTGCTCTCCACCTTTCACGCATGCAAGGCACGCACATACAGACACATACACACACACACACACACACACACCATATTTCTTTTTGCTTACTATTTTTTGAAAAGCGTCTTTTGCCTTCAGTCACTTCATTCAGCTAACAGCAGCTTTTTCTTTTGATTTATGATGTCATTTATATTCTTGTATCTATTTCCTGCCCACCTAGAGATTATTTCCACACTAGAAGGTGGAGACAAGCTTAAGGTACCTGCCTAAACTAGCTGAAAATTATGGTAGAGTATCATTGTTCATGGTTGTATTAAAGCTATTACACCCACAGTGGAGCCCATTTTTCTTATTGCACCATTGCAGAAGATTATGATGGGTCATAAAAAGTCAACATTCCTCCCTGCTTATCCCAGCTTTATTTCTAGTCAGTTCTCTACACTGGATAAAACAATGCCTCTTTAATCCATGCTCTATTCATTATTTTATGTAAGTCTCTTTTGCCAGGGATAGAATTAGTATAGGGTGATTTTCATTAAGGATTGTACCATATGTCAATACAGTTTAGTTCTTCCTACCTCTTTTTATCTTAGCTTTATTTTTGGTCATCTCAGGATAACTTATATACCTAATCTTTTCCTCATAACAACAACAACATTGAACCTAGGCCCTTAGGATGTGGGTGAACCCGTTTCTTGGTATGTTCACCTGGTTGATTGTTAATGTTGCTACCGGTTAGTTGCTTGGCTGCTATTTATATTATTTATACTTTTTATTGTTTCTATTTTGTATTTAATCGTTAGTGTCCCAGAGTCATGTAAAAATTAAAAAACAAAACAATAAAGCAGAACAAAATAATAAAATAAAATAAAAATATAACAAAAGGAAAGAAAGGAAAGAAAAGAAAGTAATAAAATGAGCTTGCCTAAGAGAGAATGATTGGCCCCAAATCACCCATCCTGCTTTCTTGTCTAAGAGACAGTTGGAAATCACAATCTCCCAATTTCTAGCCCAGCACCTGAGCCACTACAGCAATCTGGCTTTTAATACAGGTAGTTCTTGACTTACACCAATTGTTTAGTGACCATTCAAAGTTACAATAGCACTGCAAGAAATGATTTATGACCATTTTTCATACTTAATACTGTTACAGTATTCACATGATCAAAATTTGAGCTTGGCAACTGGTATGATGACAGTTGCACTGTTACAGGGTCATCTCAGCTAGCTTTCGACAATGTGAATGGGGAAGCAAGATTTGCTTAACGACTGCATGATTCACTTAACAACTGCAATGATTGCTTAACAGTTGTGGCAAGAAAGGCCATAAAATGGGACAAAACTCACAACTGCCTTGCTTAGCAATGGAAATTTGGGTTCAATCAAAACTTGTACTTCTTAGTTGCACTTATGGATAAACACTGATTGATTTGCAAGGCACCCTATGAATCAGTGACCTGAATTTGCACAAAATCACATAAGCTCCCTTGGGTAGAAGTGGACTTTGGTTGTACTTATAGAATTCTGCCCCAAAGCATCAACAGTGACTGGTATTGTCCTTGCTAATACATGGCAAGCAATGTTGTATATGCGTTGAGTGCCTATAAGAGTATCTTATATTAACCAAAAAGCATGATAGATAGTAGAGATCCATATCTATGATGCCCTCAGTATATTGAATATTGAGATTTGGAGCAAATCAGAGAAAACACTAAAGAGAATGAATTTACCAACACAAAGAAAAAGAAAAAAGTAGGGAATTTGTGTATCCATAAAACTGGGAAAAAATATTGAAAGATCTAAATGAAGTGGCCTCATCTTGTAGTGTGAAGTGGATTAATATATACCTGTATATACAATGGAGATGTGGGTTTAACTAAATGCTTGTCAGACTACACAAATCGGTGCAACCAAAGTCATTGCATATTCAATGGCTGGTCCTAACTGCACATTTTGCGGCATTGAATAGTGTTTATGGAAGAATCAGAAGTACACTTCGCAATACTTGAAATGACTGAAATTCAGCATAGGGTGGAAATATGTTTTGGATAAGTGAAAGTAGGAAGGAGTACCCAGGAGCAATTGAAACTTTTGGAGTCCTGAAAATCTAGAGTTGAAATCTTGCCCTTGTCATGGTCTGATCACTTCTTGCTGAGGCTTGACTTTCGGAGGCCAATCCCCCACTGTAGGGAGGAGGAACCGATTAGGTGGTTCCGCCCCAGGCGCCTGATGGACCCAATGGGGTTTCAGACGGCGCTTGGAGACAAACCTCACACTATCGTCCACAATCCGGTGGAGTCCTTGGTCGCTGCTTGGAATATAGCGGCAGCGGGGGCTCTAAACCAGATTGCGCCTTTGCGACCTCTCCGAGGCGGCGGATCCAGGAGGGCTCCTTGGTTCACCGAGGAACTCCGGGAGATGAAATGCCAAAAGAGACGCCTAGAGCGCCACTGGAGGGCCAGTAAATCTGAGTCAGACCGAGCACTGATGAGAGCCTTTATTAGAGCCTATCTCGTGGCAATACGGGCGGCGAAATGTTCGCATTTTGCCGCCCTTATTGTATCCGCCGAATCGTACCCAGCCGCCTTGTTTAGAATAACCCGCTCCCTCTTGAAAGGGAGGGATGCGGGTGACCCTCTACAGGGTAGAGCTGAGGAATTTGTTCAGTATTTGACGGATAAAGTCGCTCGGATTCGGACAGAGCTGCACAATACCAGCCGAGGTACCGGGGGAGGGTCTTGAGCATGCTTTATGGATTGAGTTTCAACGGGCTTCTCCTGATGAAGTGGACAAGGCCATGGGAGCGGTGAGTGCCTCCACTTGTATACTGGACCCGTGTCCCTCCTGGCTGGTCTCGACCAGCAGGGAGGTGACACGCGGCTGGATCCAGACGATTGTGAACACCTCTCTCCGGGAGGGAATCTTCCCACCCCTCCTAAAGGATGCGGTGGTGAGACCCCTCCTGAAGAAATCGTCTTTGGACCCAGCCATTTTGAGCAACTATCGTCCAGTCTCCAACCTTCCTTTTGTAAGGAAGGTTGTTGAGAAAGTGGTGGCCTCGCAACTCCGATGGTCCTTGGATGAAGCCGATTATCTAGACTCTTTTCAGTCGGGTTTCAGGCCTGGTTACAGCACGGAAACTGCTTTGGTCGCGCTGATCGATGATCTCTGGCGGGCCAGGGATAGGGGTCACCCCTCTATCCTTGTGCTTCTTGACCTCTCAGCGGCCTTCGATACCATTGACCATGGTATCCTTCTGCGACGGTTGCGAGAGGTGGGGGTGGGAGGCACTGTTTTGCGGTGGTTCTCCTCCTACCTCTCGGACAGGTCGCAGTCGGTGTTGGTCGGAGGGCAGAGATCGACCCCAAGGCCCCTCAAGTATGGGGTGCCGCAGGGTTCGGTCCTGTCCCCCCTCCTATTTAACATCTACATGAAGCCGCTGGGTGAGATCATACGCCGGCACGGGATTAAGTATCACCAATATGCAGGTGATACGCAGCTGTATCTGTCTGCCCCGTGCCAACTCAGCGAAGCAGTAGAAGTGATGTGCCAGTGCCTGGAGGCTGTTAGAGTCTGGATGGGAGCAAACAAGTTGGCACTCAATCCAGACAAGACCGAGTGGCTTCTGATGTTCCCTCCCAAAGATTGTCCAACTGTTCCATCTCTCAGGCTGGGGGGCGAAATTATACGCCCCTCAGAGAGGATTCGCAATTTGGGAGTCCTCCTGGACCCACAGCTGACTCTAGAACACCATCTGTCAGCTGTGACCAGGGGGACCTTTGCCCAGGTTCACCTGGTGCACCAATTGCGACCCTTACCTGGATCGGGAGGCCCTTCAGACAGTCACTCACGCCCTTGTGACCTCAAGACTGGATTATTGTAATGCGCTCTACATGGGGCTGCCCTTGAAGAGTGTTCGAAGACTCCAATTAGTCCAGAATGCAGCCGCGCGAGCGATTGTGGGTGCACCAAGGTACACCCACGTTACACCTATTCTCCACGAGCTGCACTGGCTACCTATTAGTCTCCGAATCTGCTTCAAGGTGCTGGTCACTACCTATAAAGCCCTACATGGCATCGGACCTGGGTACCTGAGAGACCGCCTCCTGCCGATTACCTCTCTCAGACCAATTAGATCGCACAGGTTGGGTCTCCTCCGGATTCCATCTGCCAGCCAATGTCGGCTGGCGACTCCCCGGGGGAGAACCTTCTCTGTTGCAGCTCCGGCCCTCTGGAACGAGCTCCCTGTTGAGATCCGGATCCTTACTACCCTCCCAGCCTTCCGCAAAGCCACCAAGTCCTGGCTGTTTCCCCCAGGCTGGGGGGAGCTGAGAAGCATCTACCCCCATAGAAATTGTGAATGTTGGTTTTGTTTTTAATATGTTGTCTTTGTCTTGTTCCCCCCTTTCCCTTGTTTTTTGTGAGCCGCCCGGAGTCCTCCGGGAGTGGGCGGCATACAAGACAAACAAACAAACAAACAAACAAACAAACAAACAAATAAATAAATAAATAAAATGAGAATGGAGAGAATCTCCTTATAAAAACAGATGTTTGTTTTGAACACATAGTTTCAGCATAAATCTATTCATGGTATACTTCAGTGATGGGATTCATCCAGCTCGCGGCTATTTGGGAGAACCGGTTGTTAACTTTCTAAGTAGTTCGGAGAACAGGTTGTTGGAAGAAATCTCCTTTTGGTTTTTTCCACTTTACAGGGCTAATCTTGTAAGGAAGGCAGGAAGGAAGCAATGTGGTGTTGTTTCTAGCCTAATCTTTATTGCCCTGCTTACCGAAACTGCCTCTCCAGTTAACCCTTATTACATCGCAACAACTAAGGTGAAGTGCCCATTGACATGAGTGATGTTGCATTGGCCACACCCACCATGTCACAACCACTGAGCCACACCTACTCAGCTGGTCATTAGGGCAGAGAACCGGTTGTTAAATTATTTGAATCCCATCACTGATACACTTGCATATTAAGGATGATTAACCAGATTGCTTATCATGAAAGATTGACTTAGAATTAGTGAAGGATTAATGAGGGCTTCAAGATTGATGAGTGGTTCTGAATTTGAGTGAACTCAGTTTTTGTGAATTGTTTAATGTGCACTTAAGGTTGCATTAATGTCTGAGAGATGTTAGAAATGTGATATTATTAGAATAGCACCAATATAAGCATGGTGTTATTATTCCCTATATAAAAGGTAGTGGGAAAATACAAAAACTATGGTACGATTAGCTTATTAAGTGTAAATAAATGAATGAGATCAATTTTAGTTAGTGATTAAGCAATGTTGGCACTAGGCTAGAAACAAGGCTGCCATGAGTTAAGCATAAAGTCAACCCCATGATCTTGGGTCAGTAATTTTCTTTCAACCCTAGGAAACAGCCAATATTAAACATTTTTTTAAAAACAAAAACTTGCCAAGAAAATTTCAGGGAACTATCCAGGAGGTCACAAGTATTAACTTGTTCAATGTAAATAAATACACAGCGCTCTACTGATGAAACTAAAATTATTTTAAATTGAGAATGAGAATCATTTCTTTTTAAATCTGATGCCTGAGAGGCTGTCAAAGACAAGATGGAGTTGACCTATTCTCCAAAGCACCTGCAGGCAGAACATGAAGTAACAGGTGGAGATATCATTAAAGAGAGATCTAATCTAGAATTAAGGATAAATTTCCTGACTGTGAGAACAATTAATCATTCAAACAGTTTGCTTCCCAAAGTTGTGGCTGTTCTATTACTGGAGTTTTTAAGAAGACCCATTTGTCAGAATGATGTAAATTCTCCTGTTTGAGCAGGGGATTAGATTAGAAGACTTTCAAGGTTGCTTCCAACCATATTATTGTATGTTCTATGCATTGGTGGAGAACCAAAAGATTTTTGGCAAATGCTGGGTAGATTGCATTGTGAAGTATGGAGTAGAGTTTTGAAAATTGATGTAGTTATTTTTGATGAGGAAATTTGAATATATGATTTTATATAAAAAAGGAAAATTGCAATTGGTTTCCAATGAAAGAATATAACATTGGTCATCCAAATATTTTATCTCAATACAGGTGGTTCTTGACTTACAACCACAACCCTAAAATTTATGTTGCTAAGCAAGACAGTGGTTGTGAATTTTGTCCCATTTTTTTACCTTTCTTGCCACCATTGTTAAGTGTATCACTAATAAAAGTTAGTAACATGGTTGTTAAGTGAATCTGACTTCCTCAGATTCTTGTCTTTGCTTGACTTTGCTTTTCAGAAGGTCACAAAGGATGACACTGGGACACAGCCACTGTCCGTTATTAACTTAGTAACATGGTTGTTAAGTGAATCTGACTTCCTCAGATTCTTGTCTTTGCTTGACTTTGCTTTTCAGAAAGTCCAAAGGGTGACACTGGGACACTGCAACTATCATAAATATGTGTCAGTTGCCAAGCATCTGAATTTTGATCACATGACCATCAGGATGTTATAATGGACATAAGTGTGAAAAACAGACATAAGTCACTTTTTTTGAGGGCCATTGTAACTTTGAATGATCACTAAATGAAATGTTGTAAGTTGAGGACTACCCACACTGTCTTCCAGATGTGTGCATCTAAAATGTGCCAGAAAGACTGACGAGGCTCATTGGAGTTGCCAATCACAAGCCTTTCTACTTGCCAATATGTGAGGCAAAGTGAACCATGAGGCATGTTCTCCAAAATATCCATCGTGACTTAATGGCTTTGGGGAGTAGGATGGGGTCCAAGTGATGTTCTCATCAGTATTTTCTGTCGATCAGAACTCCAGCAAGAAAAAGCAAACATTAAAAGTGAACTCCTGGTGCTAAATCTGGCACAAGTGGCAGAAGTTCAGGTTTTGCCACATCCAAGAACAACAGTAGTACGAACATCAGACATGAATTTCTACTTTGTCCTCCCACGTTTTCGGTAGATGTTCCAAAACACGCAAGCCAGACAGGCTTCTTTGTCAAATTGTATTATTACCAGAGATTCCAATCTATAACATTGCTAAAGAACTGACAAAAACGCTTGGATATCTCACAGAGGGAAGCAAATATTTCATCAACTCTCCCACTATAGTGCCTCCAAAGAACCAAAGACCTGACCAGAGATAAAGATGAAATTATGGTTTCATTTTATGTCACAATGCTCTTTCCATCCATAGACTCAGAAATGAGGGAGAAGGAATCCATGACAACAGTGTGACATAGCACACCCAACATAGAGAGATAGAAACAGCCAGAATCTTGGAAAAAAACTGAAGGACTTTTTAAAAAATTAAATAGCTTGAGAGTCAAAGATTTACAGCATGCCCTAAATCACTATGCAACCTTTTTATCACTGGCAAAAGATTCACCTTCTTTCTAATTACTTTGCAATCTAAGAGAGATATTCTGAACACTAGTGAAAATTAAAGGATGAGTATTTTCTTTATGAAATTAAGAGTGGGGACTATCTTAAAGGATTTTAAGTTACAGGACAAAAGCTGACAAGATTGTAATATTAGGGTTTCAAATGGAAAAAGAGGAGAGTGATTTTTAAAATCTTAAAATTTAATTGAAGAAATATTTTTGTTTGATGAAGTGTCTTTGAAAATAGTAAACTTAATTATACTAATAGACCAGACTTCCATGGGATGTAGACATATTTTTAAGAATGTATTTATATTAATTATATTTAAGAATAAGAAATCCAATACTCTTCAAATGATTAAGCCAGTTGTATCATTTCAGTGTTTGCTTCAAGAATTTTCCTGCCAGAAATCCCTAAGGCAATTGTCAGTGTCTGTTCTCATCTTCATGTCCATCCTTCCATGCTTGATCAGGCTTGGACTTCCATTAATTTCACTGATAATATTCTTCACCATAAGAACCTTTGCAAGGACTTCCATTTGATTAATAAGATGAAATCATAGGTAGAAGATTTCTGAACTTCTATACTTTCTCTATGAATGATGAAGAAGCATGCTTTATGTTGCTAAAATAAGCCATTGCTTTGATTTATGGCTTTGGCCAATAATTTAGAACACTAGTATATGCTGATGACAAGGGAAAACATTTCCTGCCTATCAATATGAAGACTATGGGTGCTCCCTAGTGGTGATGATTGGGTAGGAAACTATTTTTCTCCAAGCATGTTGTTCAAATAACTGCTATTGCTTTTCTTACCACTAGAAATGAAAATAGAAAAATAGAAATATATGAATGAAAAATGTAACATAGGAATAGAGAAGCATAAAATGTTTCTTGTAATAAATTTTCCATTTTCTTTGCAAAGATTTCCAATGTTAGAACATTTATGCTATAATTAGAATAATTATATTCTAATAGAATCAAAGTAGTAACTACTATTACTAGAACAACCAAACTAGAGTACATTAGAGTACACATTAGATTTGCATCACTCATGTTTTTTCTCCAGATATAGTTAAAATAATACATAATGAAACAGGACCTTACAAACAATTCCTTTAGAATATAGATGGAATATATGAGAAACACCTTGGGAGATTAAGCAAAGAAAACTGCCAAGGAAACAGTAAGATAAGAGAAAATATAGCTCACCACCACCACCTAGTGGGCAAGGCAAGAGGTTAAAAAAACCCGCCCCCCAGTTTCTTAGACTATAAAATGGGGTCAATGGAGAATTGCATTGTATTTTTAGGCTTACAAGATTATGTTAATGTAGCTTTACAATATAGTAGAATTCATTCATTTGGTCATGTCAAGACTATCACATAAGTTTGATAATTGAAAACTAAGATAAATTTTACATATAGCTAAGCTGTAATGTCTTTTTTTGTAGCAATTGCTTATAGCTTTTGTTACTACAATGTACTTGCATTTATTCTGCACATCTGAAATTTCTTTTAAAAATCATCATTTTGAACAGCCATTATCTTTGCTCTGGTACAGTTTTCTCAAAAACAACTCCTTTGTAAATGTTCTCTCCAGGGGTGGATTGCTGCCGGTTTTACTACTGGTTTGCAACCCACATGCATGCACTATTCAATGTAAATTGTTCTTCGCACATGTGCAGAACAATTTACAATGTACTGTGTATGTGCAATCACTAAAATTCAAAATGCAGCAGCCCAGCAGCAGTGAAGAAACCAGTTTGGGGGTGTGGCAGGCCTGGGTCGCTGCCAGTTCTGCAACCCAGGCCTGAATTCCACTACCTGTTCGGTCGAACTGGGCCGAACCGAGAGCAACCCACCATTGTTTTTTTCCCTTTAAGAGATCATTATGCTAGATTCTGTTTTATTTAAATTAGTCTAAAATAAATGTCAGTGCCTCTTTAGTTTTACTTTAAAAAATTTGTACTACTGTAGGAAGTTATCACCCAGCCCTCTCCCGTAAAAATGAAATATCCTAGGAAATATTGAAAAGCCAGAATATTTCTCTGGATGTGAAAAGGAAGAAACATGTTTTATAAAGAGAGAATAGCTCCCTGTAGCTTCCTGCCTCCACCCACTTTATCAATGGGCCATTAAGGTGGCCAAGCCAGTCCCTTTACATAATAAAGAGTTCTCCCCTTCAGCTCCAGGGGATGGGATTAAGGCATGATAATATTGGCCTTTACCCAACTCACCACATGGCATCTGAGAACTCAACCAAACCTGGATTCAAAACACAGCCTAGAGAGTTGCCCCTGTATGGCCCAATGGGAGTCTGACAACCAATCAGAACGCAAGCTCAAGATCAAAGGCCAGAGAGGGCATAAAACCAGGGACTCAGCTTCTCTTCCGCCCTTCTCTTCTGTTTTTTCCACCAACATTGAAGCATGTGATCACATTTTCTGTTCAGGACTCAAGCCATGTGATCCTGTCCACCAATAAACCATCTTTCCAAGCAGCCTCCATGTCTCCAGTGTCTTTGTCCCCACTTGGAGCCAAACCCAGAAGGATATTTCTTCCAACACTATGAAATAGTAATGTATTAAACTTTCAGCAAGAAGACTTGGGCACTGATCAGTCCCACTCAAATAAGTTCAGCATTGGTGCATGGTCTAAACAGAAACTTTAAAAAATTAAAATAACATTCAATGTACAATAAGGCAAAAAAAAAAGATTTAAAGAAAAATGTAAATGCCTTAGGAGACCAAAGAGATTTGAAATATTTGTTATTTTATGTGTAAGATTTGATGAACTGGTATCTAATTAAAAATATTATGTTCATGGAAAATTACAGAAATGGAACTAAACCCATCTCAGGAACAAAGGCTTGATAAAGATGCAAATGGACACTAGAGGGAACTAACGAACCAGGCTTACAATACCTTTACAATACCTAAGTCCACTATAACTTTTTCTTAAAGAGTTTTTTGAAACATGAACTGAAGTATTAACAATTAATATTCCAGAAAGGATGCAATTGCTATGATTAAACTTTTCAAAGATCATAAGAAAAACTTCAAAAAACTTTAACCTGACATAGATATTACAGATAGTTTGGAGGCATGGAAGATAAGAAAATTTGATTACCAAAATGGAAATACAAAAGACAAATCAATATGGGCAATTGACAAGAAATTCTAGATAATCACTCTTTATGGGATTAGAAATTAGGCGCGAGACTTTGGGTGAAGGCGGGAGGGAAGTTGAGCAGCAGGTTAAGTGAGGGGTGGGTGACAGCATTTTTCCCTTCTCCCAGCCTCCAGAAGCACTCTGCAGGCTTCAGCAGGGCTGGGGAAAGGAAGAAATGCCCTCGTTTTTGAAAAAAATGGGCCATTTTTTGCAAAAACAGAGGCTTTTTTTCCTTCTCCTAGTCCTGCTGAAGCCTGCAGAGTATTCCTGGGGGCTGGGAAGGACAAAAACTTTTTTTTTCTTACTGGGTAGTTTGCAAGCGCTCCCTTAGCTCTGGTGAGGCTGGAGGTTCCCCCCCCCCCCATCAAAACTTTTTGCCAGCATTTCAGTGGGCATGGCTTGGTGAGAAGGCCATGTGACTGAGTATGCATGAGTAAGGTGACCAGACGTCCCACTTTTGGCGGGACACCCCCGCTTTCCAATGCATTTCCCGCGTCCCGCACGCTTTTTTAAAAAGCACACTTTTTTTGGCGCTCGCAGCTCCCGCCCATCAGCTGCTAGGTTGCTGGGCTGGCTCATCATTCTGTTCTCTATCCTACCAGATGAGCCAGCCCAGCAAGCTAGCAGCTGATGGGTGGGAGCGGCGAGCGCCAAAAAAAGCATGCTTTTAGCCTTTTACCTCCTACAAATTTAAGCCAGCCCAGCCTGCCGCTCACTGATTGATTGGCCTGGACTCCAGCCAATCAGTGAGCTGGCTGGGATGGGAAATTTTCAGCACGCCTGCGTGAGTCTCCATTTCCTTTCGCCAAAAGACGAAAGAGGTTGCAGCTGCGCTGACTGGTGAGTAATCTAATTCTAATCGAATTTTCCGCTCGCCGCGGCAGGAGGAGAGGTTGGGGCGCTGGCAGCCGCCCGCAGACAACTTCCTCTCGCTTCCGGGGCTCCCGCCGCCCGGCAGAAGCCCCTGAACCGCTTGGAAGTTGTCTGCGGGCGGCTGCCAGCGCCCCAACCTCTCCTCCTGCCGCGGAGTCCGTTCGTGAATCAAAATGGATCGCTGCGGCAGGAGGAGAGGTTGGGGCGCTGGCAGCCACCCGCAGACAACTTCCTCTCGCTTCCGGGGCTCCCGCCGCCCGGCAGAAGCCCCTGAACTGCTTGGAAGTTGTCTGCGGGCGGCTGCCAGCGCCCCCAGCTCTCCTCCTGCCGCGGAGTCCGTTCGTGAATCAAAATGGATCGCTGCAGCAGGAGGAGAGGTTGGGGCGCTGGCAGCCGCCCGCAGACAGCTTCCTCTCGCTTCCGGGGCTCCCGCTGCCCGGCAGAAGCCCCTGAACTGCTTGGAAGTTGTCTGCGGGCGGCTGCCAGCGCCCCCAGCTCTCCTCCTGCCGCGGAGTCCGTTCGTGAATCAAAATGGATCGCCGCGGCAGGAGGAGAGGTTGGGGCGCTGGCAGCCGCCCGCAGACAACTTCCTCTCGCTTCCGGGGCTCCGCCGCCCGGCAGAAGCCCCTGAACCACGTGGAGGTTATTTGCGGGTGGCTGCCGCTGCTGCCCCCACCCTGCCGCGGCGTCCGTTCGTGATTGGGATCGATCGCTGGGGCTTCTGCTGGGCGGCGGGATCGCAGCCTCTTGCTTCCGGGGGTCCCGCTGCCCGGCAGAAGCCCCTGAACCGCGTGGAAGTTATCTGCGGGCGGCGTCCGTTCGTGATTGGGATCGATCGCCGCCTCCGAGAGGGTATACAGAACACTATTTACCTAAATGTGCATATATACAGTTTAGTATTTTAGCATTTATTTTTGAAAAAAATCAAACTCCTAAATCATGGTTTATAGCTTATTGCTCCTATCTTGGACATATTTTTTCTGATCAAACATTTGTGTTTACTGGGGTGGTGCATAAAGCTGAAAAGAGTTATTGTTTGTAATTTTTCTACATTATTTTGCTGTGAAAGAAGAGTTTTCTTCTTGGGGATAGATATTGATGGAGATTTCTTGTGCCATTAGGAATTGTTGCAAAGAAAAGATAAAGAATCTTATGGTGTGATATTGGTGAATTTAAAAAAAAAAATAGTCTGTGTTGTCTTTCTGTCCCAAATAGTTAAATATAATTTCATTATGAACATCTGCAGGGCTTATGGGATTCCCATAATATGGGAGAGTCATGCCTTTCTAGATCATATTTGCCCATTTGTGGTTTTCTGTCTCATCTGTGAAATTCACAACCTTTTATTTGTTATGTTCTGAATTTTTCTCTTTTTAGAAAGTGATAAGAAATCTACCTGCAATTTAATCTTGACCAGGCATCCTGACTTTTAAGAAGTCACTGACATGCCAGTTTTAAAATTGTTTTTTTCTTGATAGTTAAGGTCAAAAATTTAAACTTGCTGTCACAACTTTGAGCAGGGTGTGAGATTGTTGATGTCCATTTTACTGTCTTTCAATAACTTCTGTATAATGTTCCAATCAAGCCTCAAATTAAGATGTTACCAACTAGTATGTGAACTACTGGAAAGATTGTGTGCCTATAGTCTGAGTTAAGAGTAAAAGTTTCATTTCATGCATCAGAAGGCTGTATAGTGTAGAGAGAAAAATATGTTCAAAACATTACACTTGTATGTGTTAGCCGCCTGAATCTTGGCTGAGTTTTTAAATTAATAATAAATATTATAGCAATAAAATTGCAGGTTCATGTAGAATGCCTACTTAGCAGTAGTTATTAGCACTCTTGGTGAATGATTCCCTTTTCTCAAATTATCTTGAACAATAGTTTGCAGTGTTTTCATATCTTGCATCCAGCTTTAAATAGCCTGCAGCACAGATCTATTTATACAGTTTATACACATATTTACTTGAACTTTCCTTGTTCTATAAGATGTACCCCCCATCAAAAAGAGTACTCATATTCATAACTTTTTATTTTTGAGTAGGCATGTAGTCAAATATAGATCAAATAACATGCATGTTTACAATTGTTTATAGCAGCAGCATGCAGTAATTTGAGGTTCCTAGTGAGCACTGAATGGGATTCCAGAGATCGTTCTCCAAAAAAATAGGCAGAGCCAGGATGGACAGATGTAGGACAAAAAATAAATTTTAATTGAATTAATTTATACTAATTAATTAAACATAGCAAATAATATTCATCCCAATGGATTGAATCATTTCCCTTTTGTATCGCATCAAACTTTTTAATTTCTGACCTATAGGGAGCTGTGCTGGACCAAACTGAAGGCTTCCATGAGTCACATGTGGCCCTAGGCTATTAAATTGTGTGATAGAAAAAAATGTGCGTAGCTCAGGGTTGAACTGGGTGGTCTTGCTGCCCTCTGAAAACAGCCAATCACAGAGAATATCAAGGACCCACAAATTCCGTATCTCTGGATTAAAGAACCAAGCCAAAAAGAGGAACTTTTGAAACAAATACAATCTATTGTGTTCTATATTACTGTCTTTGTTTTAAAAAATTTCTCTCAGGATCTCAAAATGATGTTTGTTTGTATGGGTTATATTTATCAATATGTATTGCATTAAATATTGAAATCTAAGTATTCACTGCTACTGTGGATTCTCACAATTGTTTGATGGGATTTCAACATAGGCTGGCAAATTTGAATTTTGAGTACCCTTGATTGGGTCTGACCCTCTGGACTCCAAGGAGAGATTTTAAGAAACACTGATTTCTTTTGCCAGGTAATATGTAATAGGTTGCCACTGCAAGTGTATTTGAAAAAGATAGCTTACTCTATGGTGTTGTTTTTTTATTTTTATACTGGAATTCTTCATGAAAAAATCCAAAAGGATTTACAAAAGAATAATAAAATATCTCTTCAAGAAAACAATAAAACTAACAGTGTCAGTGAAGATAATATAGAAAAAGCAAGGCATAATTCATTTTTAAAAAGCAGTCTAAGAGGGAGGTTGTCCTGAAGCACATGTTACTCTAGAATTGCCTTGGGTGAACAGGCTTGATTTCAGCTGTTCAAACAAAACAATGTGTAGACAACAGCTACACATTTCCTAATTTATTATTAAATAATTTGTATTCTATCAGGGGCTTTCAGCAGTTTACAGCAACAAAAATGCCAAATAAAATTATATTATTATAAAATCATTGTAACAATTCCACAAAAACAATAAAAAGAAAATCCAGTGATAAAACCATATTAAATCCCAATGGCTCTAGAAGACAAAATAATTTGTACAGCCTTCCTGAATGGACAGCAGGTTAGGGCTCCCTGCTCTGGAGGAGGTTTCCAAAGGATGGGCACCAGCTGAGACCTTCCTCCTGAGAAAGCCCTACCTTTGTCATGAATGGGATTACTAGCAGGGCCTCCCCAGAAGATATTTAAAGCTCTGGTAAGATAGCTTTGAGGGGGGTGGTCTTTAAATATTTGGACTTTAAGCTGATTTTGGAACATCTGTAAATTTGAAAGCACAAAAAATGCTATTGGCTTGTTTCCAGATGAGTCATTTACTGTAAGGAGTATAGGCTCCCTGTGTGCTTCCATCCATCGCTACGAAGATCTGCTGACTCTGCCTGCCTGCTGGTAAGTGAGCCGGGTTTTTTCTTTTATTTTTTTAATGTATTTTAAAATAATATTTTATTTATTGTGCATATGATTTTTTAAAATAGTGGTATTCTGTGTTGATTCTTTTTTTAAATTGTCTTAGACTATTTAAAAAAAGATTCTATCCAAAATAAATTGAAACAAGCCATTTTTAAAATTTCTATGCACAATACTTTGAAATGGACTCAGGAGTCATGATTGACACTGAGTGAATTTGCACTTTTAATAATCAGGAAGATACAATGGCATTGAAAAAAGTGACTGATGACCATTTTTCACACTTAGCGACCATTTTCACACAGCGACTGTTGTGGCATCCTCATGGTTATGCGATCAAAATGTTGATGTTTGGCAACAGATTCGTATTTCTGATGGTCGCTAAGTGAGGAGTCTCGAGGAGGGGGAAAACATTTAGTGACCAAAGTTACAATGGCATTGAAAAAAGTGACTGATGACCATTTTTCACACTTAGTGACCGTTGCGACCATTTTTCACACTTAGCGACTGTTGCAGCATCCTCATGGTCACGTGATCAAAATTTTGTTTGGCAACAGATTCGTATTTATGCTGGTTTCAGTGTCCTGGGGTGACCTTTTGACAAAAAAATTTTTTTTAATCAAGCCCCCCCCCGCCCCCCCGGTCAAGGGCGTCCCTCTTTTCCAATCTGAAAATCTGGTCACCTTATGCATAAGTGATGTCAAGTTGGCCATGCCCACTCAGTAACATGCCCCCATGTAGCCATGCCCACCAAACTGGTAGTAAAAAAATTTGAAACCTACCCCTGGTGTGTGTGTGTGTGTGTGTGTGTGTGTGTGTGTGTGTGTGTGTGTGTGTGTGTGTGTGTCCTGTATGTCCTGTATGCCTTGTATATAGAAGTCTTGTATATAAACCACTGTTTGTAAGACAAATCTGTGTCCTGTATTTTGCTCCTGGGTTGCTTCAAAATAGTAGTCATGCTATGCGCACTCTGACAAGCTTTGTGTGATAAAGATTGGAAGCCATTTAATTATTGCTTTTGTTGCTTTTTTCTTTTTTCTTCCCTTTCTGAACTTTTATTTTCTTTTTCTTTGGATTTAGTTTGTATTAGTTTTTGCTGTGTATATTAAAACTTCAGTACAATTATTTATCACCCCTCATTTTCTACTGTGCAAGTAGCTGATGTCTCAAGAGTCAAAAACATAATGGGAAATTATTTTGTACTTTACAAAGGTTAATATGATTAAACTTGAGATGAGATGCGATGGGAAAGGGGATCGGATGGGATGAGGAGGAGAGGAGTAGATTTATTGTCACTTTTTTCTGTGTACACACTGTCACATATTCAAAAAGAAAATTCTGTTCTCAAAAAAAAAATTTATGGTTAATACTACTTTAACTCTTCAGTTTTAAAAGTTGCATTTTTTCTTGATATGGTATTAACTGGAGGTAGTTTTAAGATATATAAAATCTAAAGCATTTGCTTCTATGTAATTCCTGATGGAATCTCGTGATTGCAAATTGTTTGAAGTTGCGGCAGGAGTATACTTTCCTCTCAGGTTCTGGGTCTCTCCTGTGTTGCCCAGAATCACATAAATAGTGAAGGCGATGCCATTCCATTTCACTAGGTAGCCAGCTATTATCAATCCCACTTGGTAGACAGACTTTATAGGAAGGTTAACATTAGCTTTATTGAGATTGGCTATAATTACGGAATTTTGTAAATCTAATGGTGCTTTCTCCTCTTCCTTCTTATACATTGGTGAATTAGGAAGGCATCTGCCCAACCTATCTCTCAACTTTATCTTGGAACAATAATGGAATAGAATAACATCTGGAATAGCGGCCTGGACCCAAACTGAACTACAAGTCTTAGATTGGCAGATCAAAAAAAGCAATAATCACACAGATAGAATACAAACAACATTGTGACAAAGTAGTAACAATGGTGCATTGCAATACAAGAAATATTTACCTACAAGCAAGAACTGATGAGAACCATAAAACACAGAACCAGGGGACACAGTTATAGACACAGTAATAGAAAATTTAAAAGATAAAGTCTGGGACTTTAGCATTCAAACAGACAGGCACCTGCCACATAACACCCCAAACTTAACAACTGTCAATAAGATTTTTAAAAAGTCTGAGATACTAAAAGCCCAAATAAAAACAATATTGCAGAGAAAGAACAAGAAGATGAGACCAGCATGGTTGTCCAAAGAGCTATCCAGTAAACTGAGAGACAAAAAGGACAATAAAAAAATAGAAAGAGGGACATATAACTAGAAAAGAACCAGCAAATAGCTCCAATCTTCAAGGACAGAGGCAGGCTGAGAATGAACTAAGACTTTCAACAAATGCCAAAAGTAGCAAAAAGGATTTCTGCAGGAAGCAAGATGAAAGTCAAGTAAATAGTCAGTCCACTAATGGGAGAAGATGCCAGAAAGGTGCAGGCAGAAAAGAGCAAGCAGAACTTCTCAACTCCTCCTTTGAATCTGTGCTCAAGCAAAAGGCAAAATAGCCCAACCTATTAAAAGCAGCACTGTGTTAAACAGAGTAGAAATGCAGATTAAGATAGACAATGAATTGGTAATAGAACACCTGTCTGCTTTGGATGAATTCAAATTTCGTGGACAAGATGGTTTACATGCCAGGATACTGAAGGAACTGGCAGGTGTAATCTCAGAACCACTGGATGAAATCTTTTCAGAGCTCCTGGAGCATAGGGGACCTGCTGAAAACTGGAAAAAAAGTTTATGTGGTTCCTATCTTTATAAACAGGAAAAAAGACAACCCAGGAAACTACAGACTACTCAGTTTGATAGCAATACCAGAGGAAAAAAATAGAAAAGATAATCAAGCAGTGGATTTTTCAGCATCTACAAATGAACAAGCTGATTGCTAGAAGCCAGGATGTGTTTGATAAAAACAGGTCATGCCAAACATTTTTTTTGCCTTCTTTGATAAAGTGACTAAATTAGTGGATCAAGGAAACCTTGTGGATATAGTCACGTAGACTTCAGTAAAGCATTTAATAAATTAGACCACAGCTTATCTCTTAGTAAGATAGAAAAATAGAGAAAAATATGGGATAGGCAATACCACCACCCGATGGATTTGCAGTTGACTGATCAACCACATTCTGCATGTAGTCCTCAATGGGACTACATCTGAAGCAAAGCATGTAGTGAGGTGCTGTACCTCATTTGAGTCCTGTGGTCTTCCACATCTTCATAAAGGATCTGAATGTGGGGATTAAAGAGGTTCTCATCAAATTTACAAATGATACAAAGCTGAGGGAAACTGCTACTACTTTGGAAGATAGACTAAAAATTCAGAAGGCTCTTGACAGTCTTGAATTGGGCCCTGTCCAGTAAAATGTGGAAAAACCAAATGGACAGGTACAGGATAGGAATGTCTGGTTTAACAGTAGTGCCTGCGCGAGAGTTCTGTTGAATCACCACATAAACAGGGGTGAAATTCAGCGGGTTATGACAGGTTCTGGAGAACAGGTAGTGTAAATTTTGAGTAGTTTGGAGAACTGCAAATGCCATCTCTGGCTGGACCTAGAGTGTAGTGGGAATGGAGATTTTGGAATATCCTTCCCCCTGGAATGGGGTAGGAATGGAGATTTTGCATTATCCTTCCCCTGCCATGCCCACCAAGCCACGCCCACAGAATCATATACAAATGATGCAAGATACATGTATATCATGAACAAATCTTTACATTATATTATATATTAATTTATGTGAATGTAATTAGTATTTCAGTGTAGCCTAAGGTGACCATATGTCCCGCATTTGGCGGGACAGGCATGCTTTTTCATAATTTTTCCTGCGTCCTGGGCCGTTCTCAAAAGATCCCGCTTTTTAATTTTGGCACCTTCTTCGATTGCTCGCTCCCCCACCCATCCACTGCCGCTCGCATGGGCGGGGTAGTGTAGCGAGTGAGCGGGCGGATGGGTGGGGGAGCGAGCTCGCCTTTCCAGCCCCACTTCCACCCGGACAAGCCGTGAGAAAGCCTTCGCCTCTCCGAAAAGAGCCACCTGTGTGTATGGCCCTCGCCGGGGTCTGGAAGCGGCACCTTTCCGCCAAAGCATCCCTCGCGCACTTCGGGGCCAACGGGCGAGGCGAGCGCAGCAGCCAGAGACTCCTCCGTGGGACCCCTTCTGGCTCCATCCGCTTCCCAGCCTCTCCCGGCTTTCCTGACTCCCGGGGCCACTGCTTCTCTGAACTCACCCAGAGTAAGTGACGAGCATGGGCGGGGTAGCATGGGATCGCCGCCCAGGAGCCGCCAGAAGCCTTCCTGCCCAACACCTACTCTCCCCGGACTTGTTTTGATGAGCGCGGGGCGACTGACGGTAGTTTGCGCCGGCCACGCCCGCTCAAACTATCGTCAGTTGCCCCGTGTTATAATCTGGCCACCTTAAGTAAAACATGCAATGGCCCTATCTGGGGGAAGGCAGGTAGTACTTTGGGCTGCTAGCAGCTTTACTAGAGACGTCTGGCTGGGGAGAAACGCCGGCGCAACTGCAAGAAATCCGGAGAGAAGCAAAAGGTTTAATGTTGAGTTTCTTCCCAGCCTGCATTGAATCCACCACCTAACTGTGCTCGGCCCCTCCAAGGAGGCGGGCGGGTTGGAAACTCCTTGGTCCCTCCAAGGAGGCGGGGAAGGAGAATGGTCAGCAGAGGAATCCAGGCGTGGGAAAGCCGCTCAACTTCCTGGGAGAAGCCCTGCAAAATACTCACAACCTCCCTTCGCTGCTGCAAACCACCGATCCACGCCTCGTTTCAATCCAAGGCTGCAAAGCAACCCGACACAGCCTCTTGGGCTTTCCCTGCAGTTCTGAATTCCAAACAGCGGGTGAAAGCGGTTTTTTTTTTTTTTTTTTTGCTTTTGGGATGCCTAGAGTCCTTTTCTTTTCTTTAAAACTAACTTTGCAATCTGCAGAAGGCCGGAGCACGATTGGTCCAGACATTGCCTTGCTATGAGCTTCCTCCCTTTCCGCTTACCCGTCTTTGCAATATCCTCCTAGGCGCACGGCAGGGCAAAGTGCGGACGCGTCGCCCTTCCAGGATGAGCGGTTTGGGTTTCACCATCCCTTTAAAAGGGAAACCTCCAGGGCGTGGGCTCCCGGGCTCAGGCGGCAGCTTGCCTAACCATTTTGCACCAAGCATGTGCGGGGATGGCTAGCAAGGAAACTTTGTTCCATGGTTCCTTGGTCCTTATTGGCAAAGGAAATGCTGAGAGATTCGCAAAAGTGTTCAACGTGCTCTGGCTTGTAGGTGGTACGCTCCTTTTATTAATCATACCGTCCAGACACTAGCAATATGGGCTCTGCTGGCAGGTTTGGATTAAACTAAGCTAAACTGAATGACTTCTGGATAGAGACCAAATGCAGGGCTATTTATTTCTTTATTGATTTTGGTTTGTCAAGCATGTATGAGAAAGCAAGTATAAGTATAGGTTTAGTGACCAAAGTTACAATGGCATTGAAAAAAGGGACTGATGACCATTTTTCACACTTAGCGACCATTTTCACACTTAGCAACCGTTGCAGCATCCTCGTGGTCATGTGATCAAAATTTTGATGTTTGGTAACAGATTTGTATTTATGATGGTTTCAGTGTTCTGGGGTCATGTAATCACCTTTTGACAAAGTCAAATGGGGAAACCAGATTCACTTATGTTACTAACTTATCAGCTGCAGTTATTCACTTAAGAACTGTGGCAAGAAAGGTGGTATAGTGACCAAAGTTACAATGGCATTGAAAAAAGTGACGGATGACCATTTTTCACACTTAGCGATCACTTTCACACTTAGCGACCGTTGCAGCATCCTCATGGTCACGCGATCAAAATTTTGACATTTGGCAACAGTTGCAATTTATATTTGTAAATTGTAGTTATGTTGAAATAATAAAAAAATATTACAATACTATTTTTGCATTGTATGAAAAATTTTGTTGCTCAGTATAAAATTTTTAATCAAGCCCCCCCCCCCCCCCCCCGTCAAAGGTGTCCCTCTTTACCAATCTGAAAATCTGGTCACCTTAGTGTAACCACTAACCCTTTCTACAAAATGGTCTATTAAAGTGAATTTGAAAACCTTATAGAAATAAAATTAAATTTTGAAATTGCAAATAAATTGAAGTTCCAAAATTCACTCTCTTTGGAGGAGTTTATAGAAAATGCATATTTATGTAAATATTTCTTTGTATATGATATTTCAGAAATTACATAAAATGTTCGTAATCTGTATACAGAAGAATGAAGTCACAGCACAAAAAGAGCAACAATCCAAGGAATTGTGGGAGACCATTAATAGATAACTATCTTCTTGCAGCCAAGGGAAGTGATATGGTTGTTAAACAATAATTAGAGGCGTAAACCACACCTACAGCCAGATAGTTTTAAACTCAAAAGATACAGTCAGCAGAAATATCTCAACATATGACAGATGAACAAAAGAAGAAACAAAAGTGTAAACCCATTAACAAATAAAAGATTTCAAGCTCGGACAGCTCTTACAAGTTAATCCACTTAAAAGGCTTTGAAAAAGAAGAGGACAATAATCACCTACCCAGATTTTGGTAATATTTTTAAATTGTTATGTTGAAGTTTTGAACCATAATAGTGTTTAAGATAACAAGATTATAATAAGCAATAAATAAGTAATCTTAAAATGAACAAAGTAATGAGATTGCTAAAATTCTAATATTCTTGCAGATGTTTCATTACCCAAACTAGGTAACATTATCACTGCTAGTCCAGTAAGTAAGTAAGTAAGTAAGTAAGTAAGTAAGTAAGTAAGTAAGTAAGTAAGTGTATAGCTAGTAAATATAACAACAATTATTCCATCCTTAATGAAATATATATCAATTGGTATTGTCCCTCTTGCATTTTACAAAAGTGGATAAAATTGTACAATTTGGTGGAAAGGATTGTAAACATTATGGTGAACCTGGGAAAGTTTTTTTTTAAGTAAATAATTTGCAAGTGTGTTTTCAGAATTACTGATGTAGTTAAAATGTATGGAGAAAAATGGGGAAATGTTTTCACCATCAACATGTGACTTATTTCATTGGACAATTTCTCATTCAGCTTTTTTAAAGTCTGACAACAGCATTCCAGTTAGGAATTTGCCTCTTTCTCCATTCTGACTTCAATAAAGGTCTTCAATGAGTGGAAGAAAGCTGTTATACACAGTATTATTTTCCCATATACTGTAAGTTTATATTTTGAGTTGCCATGAAAAAAACTGATATCTTTTGTTTGTAGCATATAATTCAAAGTTCAGCTACATAGTTTAATGTATTCTGATCTTAATATTATTGAACCAATTATGAACAAATATGATAGCAGAAATTAATTGCTAATTAAAGAAACATCAATATTTAGCTTTCGCTCTTGGCTACATATTTATAAATACAAACTAATCAAATACCTGATTGCTAACACTTATGGATTTAAGGTTTTGTGCATGTTATCCTGAGTATTTTCCTCCTCAGTTATCTAAGATCAAGTTAATGTTGTTTAATGCTCTTTAATTGTATAATGTAATGTAACATAAGTAATTAACAAGAAAATTGAAACATGATATATGAGTATGAATTAATGATTTTTCAGTGCTTACTATTTAAGGAAATAAAATGAAAGCAAATCAATTTATACTTTGAAGTCCATGTCTGACTGTCCTAATATATTTCATAACCAGCATTAGATTTTTAAAAATTGTCTTAATATGCATATGTATTAGCACAGTACTTATCTAAAATTATAGTCAAATCTCCCAAAATCTACTCCTAACTTTCAGATACAATCCCGTAAAATGCAAGCCACTTTATTCTCTAGATTAATTTAATTAGCCCTTTAGGACAGGGACCAAATATATAGTAGTAGGTATCTGGCCCATAGTTGTGAGTGTTTTTGGAGTAGCTCAGCTTAGATCACTATTACTATTTTTTTATCCCTATGTACTGTCCAATTTAATTGAAAGCTTGCAAAATAATGAAAATTTGAAATTATATAAAGAAGCACTGAGATCTTGAGAAATTGCACTTGCAAGATTTCAACCATTCTCACAGATAATTGCTTTCATTTTCCAGGAAGGAAGGCAACACATGACATAATATTCCTAAACTTCATATTGCAAGATTTGTGGCAGCTCAATATTTATGTTGAGTATTGTTATTCTAATATTGTTCTTTGATATTTTTTCCCTTTCTCATCAGAGAATAAACTTCACATTTCACACCAGTACTTATGAACTCCACAATAAGTCTGCCATACATATATGAAGAATGGCTTCTCTTGAGCTTGGAGAAATATTTTATTCCCACAGTCTTATGGCCTGTAGTGGCATTATTTGCAGTTCCACTTTGGATTATTTTCTATATCTATCTATCTGTTTTCATTGTCCTGGTCTATGAGATGTCTGGTAAAGCTAAAGAAGATGCCCAAAGAAGCTACTATTTTATTTTGGGATATCTCTGGGACTACTTTGGAAGAATATGGCATGGTAAGAAATGTTTATTGTTTTGAGTTTGTTTGTTCTGGGAAAAGGGTCCTATTTCTGATATTTGTATTTGCCATCAGCCATTTCTTAAATTCACTGAAATATGAATACTGGGATTTGAATTCAGAGAATTCTGCTTTAAGTTCTGCAATATGTCTACATGTTCACTACCCGTATTTAAATATTACATTTAAATGACTTACTAATTAGATGATCTACTGCATTAACTAGTTTCTACTGTCCTGAGCTACAACTTCAGCAAAGCTATAATCATTACTAAAAATATTTAGCACAACATATTCTGGTATTAATTACATGTTATTCAGGAGATCTTAGTCTGGATACTGTGATTTAATTGAATGGTAATAACGAGGTACTGGCTTGTTTATTTAGAGTAAAAATGTACATATTTCTATTATCTATACAATATATAATACAACATGGACATGGTTTTTTATAAAAGAAATACTCATATGAGCAGCTTGCTCTTCTGTCACTGATCAAACTGAAACTGCAGAATTAATTATTCTTGCATTAGAGCAGGGGTCCCCAACCAGGGGTGGGTTCCTACCAGTTTGGACCAGTTCAGCCAAGTAGGTAGTAACTTGGCCTGCCACGCATGCACATGTGATTCTGCACATGTGCAGAAGCTTTTTTTATTACTGTGCATGCGTGCATCGCACATATCAAGTGCATGTGCGTGTGTATGCTTGCAGTGCATTCCTGGGCGAACTGGCAGTAGCAGCAGCCAGAACCCACCCCTGTCCCCAACCCACCTCCATGGACCAGCACTGGGCCATGGCATGCCAGCAAGCATGCCATGCAAACAAGTGAAGCTTTTCCTATTAATAAATGTCAAAATTTTGAATTGTCCTTATTAATCAGCAAAAGTCTAATAACTTATTTGTGTGTTTTTAATTAAAAAAACAAAAACAGTAGAGATACTTAGAGTTACTTATTTGGCAAGCGGAAGTAGTTTAGGTCATTAAATTATCCAATTCCCTGTTCTCCATAAAAATCGTGATACACAATTTAATAATTCTATCAGACAATATAATATGCTATTTTAATAGAAGTAGAGACAACTGTGATCTAATAATACATCAAGCATAATCATTATCTATAGATATTTTGGAACCTCTTGGTATAATAAAGTCTTATGATACATTTGATTATATGAATGACAATATTCTGTTCTGTTTTGTATTAAAAACAGGGTATGAATTACATGGAGTAGAAAATCTACCAGATGGACCAGGCCTTATTATTTATTATCATGCTACACTTCCTATAGATTATATTTTCTTTCTAGCAAGGATCTTTTTCCTGAAGAACAAATTGTGTTGCTATACAGTGGTCGATCATTTTGTCTTTAAGTTGCCAGGTAAGCAATTTAAGCAATAAAATGCAAAACTTATTTGTATCATTGCATTTATAGATATATGGTCTGCCTAAGAAGTTGACAATATATTGTCCTTCTGCTTTATTTTATTCTAAAACTTATTTGAGGTAGTTCAGGCTTAAAGTATTTTGGGGATTTGGTATATTCTGTAATATATTTTCACACTGAGCAAGCAACTGAGGCTATGAAAATGATTTTATTTGTTATCTTGAAAGAAAGGCGATATCAAATTTGCCTTGATAAAACAATTTAGGTGGCGTGAAATTAATTGGAGGTAAATGCTAAAGGTTGGGGTTAGGGTTCCTCTCAACCTTCTCCCTGAGAGCTAGGGAATTGCCCCCAAGATATGTTGCTTCAGCCACCTTCATGAAGCCATGTCTTCTGGAAGACTTTCAGCATGCATAGGCCAGTACTAAGAGAGAAGTCTCTTTTTAGCTGTCTGAAAAGATCTATATACACATCCATTCCATACACACATATAATTATATTATAACACATGATATATTACTATATGTATATGTGGTTATACTTTTCTATAACATAATGGTTTGAAAACTTTAGAGTAGAGGAAATTTCACAATAGATTACAACTGAAGAGTTCTACCTTCTAATCATTATGTCTTCTAAATATATATGTTACAGAGTTACTTTAAAATACAATTCAGCAAAATAGCTCATGTTATCAGAAACTAAAATATAATGCTTGTTGCTATTTATTTTTTTAAAAGTTTTTTATTTATTTATTTTTCCAAATAAATAGCATGTTGCTATTGCTATTGTCATTGCTAAATGACTTACTGTTCAAAATGAAAACAATTCAATTTGAAATAAAACAATTCTTAGATCTTATTTCTTGTATGCCAGCTAGATGGTTTCTCATTTACTTCCCAGCTAAAACATGTTGACCATCACTGACAAAGTTAAGAAAATAAATTAGTATTGCTGATTGCTTTATTTCAGAAATAAAGCAATTTAGTCTTTCAAAAAATGTACTTTCTTATTACATTGTTCAGCATTCTGCTCTCAAAAAGGTTTTTAATTTTATTTTTTAATTCATTTTATTTCTTTCCTTCAGGCTTGAAAATGCTTGGCAATAATTTGAAAATGATAACTGGTTCAAAGGAAGAATGTCTTCGTGCCCTGAAGAGTGGATATTGGGTGGCTATTTCACCAGGAGGAACACGAGAAGCCATCTTTAGTGATGAAACCTATAACATTTTATGGGGTAAACGCCAAGGTTTTGCCAAAGTTGCTTTAGAAGCAAGAGTGGTAAGTCTTATCAAATACCTAGCAATAGGAATGACATATAGACTTACATACTGTATCATAGTTCATTTACAGAACTCTATAAGTGGTTTACAGATTCAGCATATTTGCCCCCAACAATCTGGATTCTCATTTTATTGATCGTGGAAGAATAGAAGACTGAGTCAATCAGAATCTAAGTCCTGGCTTTGGGCAGAGTTAGCCTGCAGTACTCCATTCTAACCACTGCCCACCATGCTTGTACATGGAGAAATCACACTGTATATTCCACAACATCCATCAGATTGTATTTTTATTAATTCCCTGACAGTTGCTTTATTATTTAATTTGTATCCCACCCTTATTATTTTTACAAATAACTCAAGGCAACATATCCAACATACCTTCTCCCCTCAACCACAATCCTGTGAGGTGGGTTGGGCTAAGAGAATTTGAGTGGCCCAAAAAACAAGGAGAGAATCAAAGGAGGGGATTCTATATGTAGGTCACTTTAGGTTCCTGGCAGGAAGATGAGATATACATTTAATAATTTTGTAAATAAAGAACATGAGGAAGCTGCTACAGTAATTAAGGAAAGGCTATATATTTAGAATCAAATGATGTTTTTTAAATTACCAGTTATTAAAATGAAATATTTTCAGTAAATGAAGTTGATATTTGCTTATTTGCTTCTTTTTCCCTAGCCCATAATTCCAATGTTTACAGAGAATGGTCGTGAGGGGTATAGGACATTTGGAAGAATAAGTAAGTTAAACATACTACATGTTTTCTAAATTTATAATCTGTTTTTCTAAAAAATAAACTACGTCAATGTTCCTAAACACTCAAATATTTATTTTAGCCACCCATCTCAAATGCAAGTAAGTCTGGGTGGTGTACCCCAAGACTGGAACAATAAATATCTAAAATCATTATAAATACACTTTCCTTATTATCAGTAACAAAAATTAAAACATTAGTATCCAGTTATTTTTTTTCTAATTTAACCCTTCATCTCACAAGCAACTGACTCATGCAATTATAATATAAAAATTAAAAGTTATAAAACATAAAACAAATAAATGACAAACAAAGGGATGTTAGTAATAGTAGAACTATCTCACAAGTTCACCCATCCTCTGAGGTTAAAGCTGACTAGTACAATGAAGCATATACATAATATTTCTGATATTATTCCACAACCAACATTTTTTTTCTGCTTGAACTTGTTTTACTGGAAAACTGCGTATTTCTAGATTATGTTGCTATTTGTATTGTATGCAGTCTAAGAACCCAAATTTTAAATAGCTTATTATTTGAAATATGCTCACTAAACAAGGCAGGGGAAGCCTGAAGAACATCCTTGGAAATTTTTCTAATTCTTTAGAAACATAGCTACTGAAGTTATCTGTGTAGTAAACTAACAAGATGTGCTGGTAGCTATGGTTGTATTAAGTGCATATTTTGCTTCTGTGTCTGTGTGTTTGCGTGAAGATGTAATTTAGGCTGGGTCAAAGGTGGGTTTCTACTGGTTCGGACCGGTTCGGGTGAATAGGTAGTAACTCGGCCCCCCACACACCTGAATCAGTTCTATTGTCAGTGACGCCATCTTGATTTTTGGTTCTGTGCATGCGCAGAACAAACTCCATTGCAGAAATATGTCTGTGTGTATAAGGGGGATGCTTTTATGATTGTGTCTGTTTTTGCTCTCTCCTTATGTAATTTTTTTTGTAAATGTAGCACTGTGAAGCATAGAATTTCACCCTGGTCATGTGATCAGGAGAAAGGAAATACGGAAGTTTAAACTGGAGCAATCAGTAGCACTACCAAGGAGTCACTTAACTGCTTATTTGCAAGGACCTCACTGGTGGATTTTTTTCTCGAAACTCTCCCAAAAAAAGGATAGTCTCTGAATCTGGGCCAAATAGCAAAACTCTCTTTTGCTACTTGGCCACCATCATAAATTTGGTTTTATTCTCTTCTGTTTTGAGAATTAATGTATCAGTAGTAGACAGATAGCCTTAAGTCTCTCTGTATTTGTTTCCGACATTCCAGATGAAAAAAAATAATAAAAACAAAAAGAGATGCTTTCATATACACAGTTATATTGTATGCTGAACATAGAATGATATAGAATGATGATTTAATAGTTGTTATCAAGGATATAATAGGCATTGATAATTTAGGAACCTTTGTAATTTTACATCACCTTTTAAAATATTTTTATTGAAGAAAATTTTAACAAAGTAGAAACCATAAAAGACAATAAAACCATAAAATCATATAGTTTAACTTCAGAATGCTGTTCATCTGAACCTAACCTCTTATTTACTTACCATGCAATTTTCTCATCATATAGAACTACTTAAAATCTTATATGAATATCTTCGATGGCCAATAATCATTTTGTATGGCGGGTTTCCAGTGAAATGGCGCACACATATTGGAAAGCCCATACCATATGATCCAAACACAACTGTTGATGAGCTGGTGAAAAAGGTAAACTGATCTATATGTGATTATCATTAAGCAAAAGCATTCAGGAATCAAGAGAAATTTACATCTGTGTTTTCTTCTTCTAATAGGCACAAAATGGTTTACAGACTTTAATAGAAAAAAACCAAAAACAACCAGGATGTATAAGAAGTGGTCTGTTGGCACGGTTTCGTAACAAGAAAAATGAATAATTCCAATGAAAATACAATGGAACAATGACAGCCTTATCCTTATTGTAATTCTATATCCTAATGCATTATTGAAATATTGCTACTCTTATACACTTGTAAACAGTTAAAATGAAGCCTTTTGATGTTGTTATATGTGTTACATACACATTTAACTAAATGGGTTCCTGGAATTCATAGTTCAGCTGGTTTTGAAGTCTTCCAGGCAACAATGCTGAAGGATTTCATTCTCCATGACTTAGGTGACTAATTCATTTGGGCTTGGAATCTCACAGCATCTATGGCAAACATGGGCTTGTTGCCCATGATTTTGGACCAACACATATAATAGATATAATAATCTATTATTATATATTAAAATATTAATAATATTAATAATAGTTATTAATAATAACATATCACATCTTGTATTTCCCTTGAAGCAGATGAGACATTCATCTGAAGATGGTGTACATTGACATTAGTACATAGTGGAGTCGTTATTTTGTTCATGTACACATTGCTGCCATATTTAAACTCTACAAGAGTGGTGGCTGGTTAGGAAGTCATATCCCATGTGCCTGATGGAAGACTTGACATTTTTTAAGGTTTATTGAGAATTTTTCTTCAAGAAGGTAGGCATTTGTAGAGGAGAGAGTGAATGGCCTTGAAAGACAAAAAAACTGCTACCAAGGCAATGTTCAGATGAAAGAGTCCAGTCAAAAAAGCAATTTGAAAAAAAATATTTGTTTAAATAAAATGATGTTAAAACTATTAAAATTGTTAAATAATAATTTCTTTAATTTTAGAAATTTATTGTGATTGTAAAATTTATGCTGGGGATTGTTTCATTATGCTGATGTTTTATTATTACTGATGGCAATAATAAATTGGTAATAATAGAGTCTTTGAATCTGCCAGTATTGTTCAATAAATAAATAAATAGACAATTTTTGTGAGTGATAATTATTTTTATTATTTTGTTCATATTAAGGGAAACCTTGATTTTAATGTTAGTTCATGATTGTCCTTAAATATTTTGCTACCTGAAATGAAGGGGCATGTGTACCTATCTAGCAGGGTCAAAATATAAGTATTATAAGACAACCAAGCTATTTCACATACAAGACTCAGAAAAAAATATTCTCTCCAGGGCACTTGTATTATCAAGTTTAACTTTAGGACTGGGTTCTTGGCATATAAATAAATTTGATGGATAATAGACATATTTTTACAGAAAATCCAGTACATAGTCTAATGCAATCAATTACAATCAGATATTACTGCTCAGTGTTGTACAACTATCTCAAAACACAGGTGGATATATACTCAAATAATTAAGAGGTTTACTAAAATCATTCAAAACTCTTATCTCCCTTAAATAGTCAGATGGACCCCCATAAACTTTTGTACCTGAAGTTCAGGTAACTTCTCCTGATGCCCATCACTTCAGCAATCTCTTCCCTTTTTTTCCTCCTTTGAAAAGTCATATTTCAATGGTGGGCTACCTGTCGTATCAGCAGAAGGTGCTGCTACAAGCAAGCCATGCGGCACCTTGAATCCTGGTGTGTCTACCGGGATAGGTATAGATACTACACCTGTCTGATGAGAGCAAGATTTGATGAGCACAAGGATGAAAAAGACATGGTTAAAGCAACCAAGTTCTTGATGGCCGCCGAAGAATTTTGGGAAAGGCAACATCCTCAGCTGTACATCTTTCCCGACTTTCCAGGTGGCACAGGCTATGAGAGATACAAGTGCTATAAGTCACCTGAATGGATCCTAGAAATATGGCATCCATCTGAGAAAGCAATGTACCCAGATTACTTTACTAAGAGAGAACAATGGAAGAAGCGGTGCTTGGAAAGTTGTGACAAGGAGGTCCAGCAGCTTCAGGAAGAAACTCCACCCGGTGGTCCTACTACTGAAGACTTACCTCCCACTTGTAAAAGGGACACCTGCCTCCTTTCTGCTGGCAGTACATAACTAAGCCTCACAGATACCCATTGCAAAATGCTCCTTTCTTAAAGGTCTATCTAATCCCACGAAATAGTTCTGTGAGTTTCCTGTATTACTGTACTAGAAAACACAATAAAATTCTAATATTAGCCTAAAAAAAAGTAATATTTCATTTTATCTAAGCTAACAGTCAATGGTCTAGCTTGGTTCACATATTACATCATTGAATTTTCATTGTCTATCCTTTGCAATATTTATTAAATATAAAAGGGCAATTTAAAAAATTGAAACTTTCATTCTCCAAGGTATGTGTTAAGGGGTTATTTATTTTATTATTACATTAGTATTATATAAGGGACGTGGTGGCTCAATGGCTAAGATGCTGAGCTTGTCGATCAGAAAGGTCAGCAATTTGGTGGTTCAAATCCCTAGCACCACGTAATGGAGTGAACTCCCATTACTTGTCCCAGGTTCTGCCAACCTAGCAGTTTGAAAGCATGAAAAATGCAAGTAGAAAAATAGGAACCACCTTTAGTGGGAAGGTAACAGAGTTCCATGCGCCTTTGGCATTAAGTCATGCCAGCCATATGACCACCGAGATGTCTTCAGACAGTGCTGGCTCTTTGGCTTTGAAATGGAGATAAACACCGCCCCCTAAAGTTGGGAACAACTAGCACAAATGTGCGCGGAGAACCTTTAACTTAGTATTATATAACATTACTCCAATACAATAATGTGCCATAATAACAGATTCTTTTTCAAGAAGAATTTAAAGAAGAAAAAAGAATTAAAAAGAAAAAGCTTACTGTAGCTTCTACCACAGTGTACTTAGCTATTCCATGTTGTTTCATTACTGTTACCTACTTTCTCACAGGAGGTGAGATTTTTGGGTTTGAAAGAACACCAAAATAAATATAGAAATGTAAATTCTATGTTATATTGCTAGATTGAGAGATTAACTGAGAATGTTAATTCTCTTATTTTAACTATAGTTAAAATAATACTAAAATCCACATCAATTTTTAAATGACTAAGTGAAATAAACTGAAAATGTTTATTTTAGTTGCTTGGTAATCCACAGATTATATATGTATCTAACAAGTGTACTGTAAATAACAACAAGAATATTTTAGCACTGAAGTCCTAGTATTATAATAGGACACTAACTATTATCCCACATTCAAAATGTTTTCCTGCTTCTAACCAAGCACATCCAAGGCTTCATTTTTTCTAAACAAATGAGACCCTCCCCCCAAAAATTTTTTACATACTGTACAGAAATACACAATGGAAAATAATGAATATTTAATAATATAATGTAACATGACTACAAAATGTCCAGAAAAATTGAACATACTAAAAAAAAATTCAGATAAAGAACAATGGTTCCCAATTCTAATTTTATGCATACAATTATGGTATCACTCATTACCAATCTATTCTTGGATTACCAAATTCCACTCATTAAATTTGAAAAGAAGTTTCTTTCATAATGATATTATGCAAAAGTGCCACCATACAACACATTAGATTTAGAATGGTTTTTATTAAACAAATTACACTGTTATTAACAATGGATGTGGAAGTCCTAATGCTCCAGAACTTTCCCTTTCTCAGCAACATCCAGAAAAATTAATGTTCTGGGAATGATACTATATATAGGTTTTCCAGAAGTTAAACTTTTTAAAAGCGCTCTGATGTGCATATTATAATTCTTCAATTTAGTTGCACAATGAAATGTTGATAAATTCACTAGTGCAATATTGTATTCCAGTCATATCTAATATATATAGCTGGAGGAGTTATAAGTTACTGAAGAAAGTACTTAACTTTCTTGAGTATATTAGCAGTAATTTTATAATATATATTAATCTATTCTCAAATTGGACTTAGATGGCAAGAAACAATAGAACTGGTAATGCAGCAGACTGGACTGGAAATAGATGAACAAGCGTTCAGCTTCAAGGACTTCTTCATTCTGCTCTATTTCTATAATTATTAATATTTCTTACTCTTACTTTCTTGGCTGAGTAATTCTATACCAAATCCAATACTAGAAAACCTTCCCTTGATCTGAAAGCACTAATATTTGGCCTGGCTCAGATATCAATAGATATGTCAGATGTTGACAGAGAAGTTCACAGTAATAATAATCAATATAATGAGAAGTAATTTTCAGAAATTCTTACCAGATTGGTCATCACTCAGGACAACAAGGTACACTCTAGGTGTTGAAGTTTTGGACATCTGGTGAAAAATGGGCTAGGACTCAGGTGTCAAGCTAACAAGTAACATGTCCCAAATAAGAATAGACCAAAGCAGTCATATTCAAACGAAGTCTTTTTATTAGGAATATATCAAATTGGCAAGGTCTCAGTGTAATTCTAAATCTGGCCAGCCTCTGGAATTACACCCAATGTATACTGTATATTAAAAGTTAGAAATATCCTTCCCAGAGTCACGTTTTCTAATTAGTTCATAGTCCATCAGTCTGGTGTCTCCAAACTACACCTTACGCCAACTGCAGGCACTTCCACTTTTCTCACGGGAAAGAATGCCACCTAGCCATAACAATCCCTTTATCTCTCCTACCTCCCTTCTTGCTACCAGATGTGGTGAGCTTGAAGCACCGTTAATCCCCATACAGCATATTGAAAAAAATATGCATAAGAAATGACTACAATTAAAAATGGCTACACATATGTCCACTTCGGGTCTTGGCTGAACAACCAGAGCCATAGTTCTATAGGACCAATAAAATAAAAGTTGGTTGAATACCATCAAGGCAATTAACATCTGTACATTTCCAGTCATTAAATACACAATTAGAATAATGGAATGGGCTCAAGCAGAACTAAAAGCCTTGGATTGAAAAAATGGTTTAGAATGAATTGTGTTCTTCATCCATGCAGCAGTGAGAAACTCAACTTACCAAAGAGCATAGGTAGGCATGAAATGTTGTAAATATAGAAAGTCCTTGACTTGCAACAGTTCATTTAGTGACCATTCAAGATTATAAAAGCACTGAAAAAAGTGATTTATGACTATTTTTCACACATACAACCTTTGCAGCATCCCAATGGTCATATGTCAAAGTTCAGGTGGTTGGCAACTGATTCATATTGATGATGGTTGTTTCCAGACCTTGTACTCCCCTTTTGTGACCTTCTGACAAGCAAAGTCAATGGGAAAACAAGATTCACTTAACAACTGTAGTGATTCACCTAACAATTGTGGCAAGAGAGGGCATAAAATGGGGGCAAAACTCATTTAAAATCTGTCTTGCTTAGCAACAGAAATTTTGGGCTCAGATGTGGTCATAAGTCAAGGACTACCTGTACACCAAGAAAAAGGGGCATTGGAAGAATGCCCTTCACTGATGGACAGTGAAGAAAATGCATTGAAGCTAGTGTACCATGAAAGTTTACCGATTATAAAGGTGCTTTTTTTAAAAAAAACAACTAGACTGTCTTCTTGTTGTTTTTTTCTTTTTGAAAACATTTTGCTTCTCATCCAAGAAGCTTTTGCAGTTGTCAGTTAGGGCTGAAGAAACTTCTTAGATAAGAAGCAATATAAAAAATCCCCAAGAAAGTCCAAGACAACCATGATCTGGATGATTGAGAATCTTTATTGACAATTACTGGATTGAACAAATTGACCTACATGAAAGACCAATGAAGAGACATGGCAAGGCAGAGTATTGCATGAATAGTACAACCATACACATTAGTAGGCAAGACAGTTACAAACATGATACGGAAATGACTAAAGGAGATGGGGGAGAAATTCTCCTCAGTTCTAAGTTGCTTCTCTCCTTGATTAGTTTCCACCCATTGCTTCTTGTTCTACCCTCAGGTGCTTTGGAAAATAGTTTGACTCCCTCTTCTTTGTGGCAACCCTTGAGATATTGGAACACTGCTACCATGTCTCCCCTAGTCCTTCTTTTCATTAAACTAGACATACCCAGTTCCTGCAACCGTTCATATGTTTTAGTTTCCAGTCCCCTAATCATCTTTGTTGCTCTTCTCTGCACTCTTTCTAAAGTCTCCACTTCTTTTCTACATCGTGGCGACCAAAACTGAATGCAGTATTCCAAGTGTGGCCTTACCAAGGCATTATAAAGTGGTATTAACACTTCACGTGATCTTGATATCTTCTGCTATTATTCTTGCTTCTGTCCACAGCATCCATAAATTTCTCAATACGTAACTCTGTCTTCCTCTCCAGAAGTCAACACATTTCATAGACATTTGATTCTCATTAGTGTCCCTTTTGGTCCTTCTGAGTTACTTTAGGAACTGAATCATACTTCTGAACAGATTATTTGAGTTCAAGAAAGATTCTTTTTTTTAATTTCTCAGTTAAATTTCTTTATATGCTTATAAAGAAGTTTATGCTTTATTTATAGATTTACTTATTCACTTATACTGTATACATAATTTTCTTTATACATTGTCAGATAATAATCATCTTTTTTATCATATACTGTAGACTACTTTCAAGGCCATGGGAAAATGTGGAGCGATCTTATATACTATCATTAAAAAAGGGATTAAGGCAATGAATGACTCTTACATTTTTGTAACAAAATTCTCAAAAAGACTTTACAGAAGATTCTAGAAACCTTTTAGAAGGTCTGTACTGTAGCATGGTTCCTGTTAGGAAAGGGCAGGTGAAATGGACTAAGAAGCTGACAGGAGATCAGTTGTGAGGAAGCTGATGAACAGATGCAAATTCCAAGGGAAATTCAAGAAGATATTGTTAGTTATGAGAAACAGGCAGCTAAATTTTAAGTACAATCTTTGAATAATTCTTTGAAAACTTAATGGTAATTGCATTTTAGGACAGGGATAATGTCCTTTAACTAGAAGGGTTATTATTGCCCAGGGTTACTTAATTTCAGAATGGTAGTGCAAAACGTCTTTGAAGATACAACCTGAGGAAAGAGAAGTGGGAGGACTATAGATCTTCTTTCTTTAGAGGAAGAAAGAGATAACCTTTAAGAAGGCGTGCAGAAGCAAGTAATGGAAAATTAAAGATAAGTTGGTCCTGGGAAAGAAGAAGGCGTCAGAAAGAAATTCAAAATAACTCCGCCTTGATTCTTTCAGGTGTAAGAAGGACACAGGGAAACTCTGGCGGGCTTTCAAGAGTCTGTTACTGTACCTTGCAACAATAAAGTTGCAATCACTAGGCTGCTTCCTGACATTGGTTACCTTGAAGAGCTGAAAGTTTATATGCACCAGCGGAATTCCATTTGTCTTGTTAACTACAAAAGTACACCTTTTATGAAAATTGATATTTTTGTATCCTTGTTTTGCTACTAAAGGAAAACAATTGAGAGGGTACATAAGAAGGCTCTTGTAGTCTATATTTTATCCAATCAGTCCTGAAACTCACAAACACATATTTTTTCAGTGAAAGAAGGGAATGCCTATACATTCGGATTTTAGGCTAAATGTGGTTAGTTAAGTAAGATTCTTTCTTGTTTTTTAGCAAATTTTGTTCAAACCAGGTATCATTGATTTTGATCCCAGTCAATTGTTCCTACTAACTTCTTCTGTTTTCCAGTTTCTCATTATCATATCTAGGTTTTAGCATGATTCAGTTGTTTGAAAAGTATTTGCTAATGTTTCATCAGAAAGAACATTTCTGCAGATTGCAGCATTATGTGAAGCTTTACCACTATCTGACCTTCAATATTAGACCTCAAACTTTATAGCTTAGGAGTTCCTTCACCAGAGTTCTATGACTCTCAAGGTTTGTGTCAGGGTTCGCCAGAGCGACATTGCTATGAACGCTTGGCCACCACAAGCCAATTATCCCCATGGTAACTTTTCTGACCCCCACTGCTTAAACCCAAAAAGTCAGAAGGATCGTGAGGTCCTGCTTTCACGGTCTGTATTTGTGCTGAAAATCAAGATCAAGCAAGCTTTCACCCTTCTGCTCCGTGGGAAGTTTCTGTCCTCCCTGAGCTCGCCTTAGGACACCTGTGTTACGGTTTGACAGGTGCACCCCCCCAGTCAAACTGCCCACCTGATGCTGTACCTGGAACTGGTCAGTGATGGGAGTCAGCACCCCTCCCAGTATCGCATGCAGGGGTAGCTGTGAAATATTTTATTGTGAGATCAATGATGTTCAACCAATAACACTACTTGTTGACTATTCCCTATTCATTTTTTAAAAGTGTATGATGTTCTTGAAGTCCCTCAACCATGCAACACAGCTCAAAGAAATATCTTATTCTCAATTCAGGGAGAAAAAGCCAAGCTAACAGCTTATTAGATTGGAAGGTTTGATTATCTGCCTCCAAGTAAATAATTAATTATAGAATCTTCTCTCTCCAGAAGACTCAGAAAACTTCAATGCAAGTCATTTATTTCAGGTAAGCCATTTATTATATAGCCAGACGTTTTATTTTATTTTTTTCACAAATTACTTTAAAATATGATGCTGTTCAAAATGAGAATGGAATCTAATCTAACTAATCATTTTAAAAGGTTCTCTTTCCTTTTCCTATCATATTAATGATAATAGAAGTGATGTAACTGAAGATAATTGCTTGTCATGTCATTGTATGAAAAGTATGCTCTGACTCATAAAGTAGCAATTTTGTCTTTATCTTTAATAGCTGTTATGAAGAAAAACATCAGCACACACCTTCAAGAAGTGGGAGAAATAATAATATAGATATTTCTTCTCTGATAGTGTATTCTTCTGCCTACATACTGATTTGAGGTAAAGCAAATAATTATTATAAACAAAACTATGAACTGAAAAATATAATATTCAAAAGATACTTTGGAAGGGCATTATATAGTATAGTGTTGGCAACTTTTAAGATGCTGGATGGGGAATTCTGGAGCTGAAGACCACACATGTTAAAGGTGCCAAGACTGGGAAAGAAAATAGAAGACCTGCTGTCTATTAACCCAGACAACAGAATACAACATGTGTCGGACGTCATGGGACATCTGGCTTTAAGATCCAGAAGTCCCAATTGTAAGATGGGTGTTGTGAGATGACAAAGGTTGAAAACTACAGAGTTAGAATGTTTTAATCAATGGAAATAATATAGACTTTCCATGATGGGGGTGGGGTTAGGATCTAAAGTGTAAAGAGAGTTGGAAGAATCATAGGAAACATAAGGAATTAATTGCTTGATGATTGGAATTATGTATAGATACTATGTCAATGTCTACTTCATGTTTTGTTTTAGATAACATAGTGCAAACTAAAGAAGAAACTTAGTACCTAACTAGAGACATATATAGAAGATGACATTTTGAAAAAAAGATAAATGGTTGCTCCATATATGGAAGAGAGGGGTATGATCAAGAGGGATGAATATTAATCATTGTGTTGTAATGATTATGTAATAAAATAATAATAGTAATAATAATAATAATAATAATAATAATAACAACAACAACAACAACAACAACAACAACAACTCCGCCGTTGCCGGTCCCAAGCCCGGATGAGAAAGGAGGAAGGTTGGGATCAGGTTGGCATCTGGTCCCATAAAAAAAACCCCGCCAACCCATACAATATGGTGAAAAAAACGAATAAGAATTCCATACCGCATCGGTCGTCGCGCGGGTTAACAAGCGCCGCGGCGGATGTTGGGGTCCCTGGACATCCGTCGACAAGTGGGCTACAAGTGGACCAGCCAACAAAACGACAAAAATATAGTGCAGATGCACTACAGTTTACATCCACGTGGTGATACTGATAGACTGTACCTGCCACGAAAATCAGATGTGATCACATACTCAGCTGCTGTAAAAAAATCGCGCAGACTGATTATAAATTGCGGCACAATTCAGTAGCACAAATGATCCATTGGAATTTGTGCAAAAATTATAATATTAAAACAGCAACAAACTGGTGGGAACATCAGCCTGAAAAAGTCACCGAAAATCAGATGGTCAAGATCTTGTGGGATTTCCGTATACAAACACCAGACATCACACTGGTTGAGAAAAATAAGGTCACAATCATAGACATCGCAATACCAGGTGATAGCAGGGTCGCCGAGAAGGAACATGAAAAAATCGCAAGATACCAGGACTTAAAAATCGAAATTCAACGACTATGGCACAAACCAGCAGTGGTAATTCCAGTGGTAATTGGCACACTGGGTGCTATTCCAAAAGCACTGGAATTACATTTAAAACAGTTAAAAATTGACAAAATCACCATCAGTCAAATGCAAAAAGCCGCACTGCTTGGATCTGCACGCATATTACGAAAATACGTTACGACGTCCTAGGCCCCTGGGTGGGGCCCGACTAGTAACCAATGCCAAATCCGGCGAAACAACTGGCCGCTGTGATACAATTGTACAACAACAACAACATCAACAATATTAACAACAACAACAACAACAACAACAACAACAACAACTCCGCCGTTGCCGGTCCCAAGCCCGGATGAGAAAGGAGGAGGGTTGGGGTCAGGTTGGCATCTGGTCCCGTAAAAAAAACCCCGGCAACCCATACAATATGGTGAAAAAAACGAATAAGAATTCCATACCGCATCAGTCGTCGCGCGAGTTAACAAGGGCCGCGGCGGATGTTGGGGTCCCTGGACATCCATCGACAAGTGGGCTACAAGTGGACCAGCCAACAAAACGACAAAAATATAGTGCAGATGAAAACCGTGCCATAATGGCCTGTTACTACAACTCAGAGCCAGAAAAAAGAGGCTATTTAAAGCGAATGTATGAATTATGGAAAGAACAATATCCAGATTCAAATGTTAGTGAACAACGACTAGCAGATCAAAGGCGATTTATTATATGGAATAAAGTGTTTAGTGAAGTTGAACATGAGGAAATTCAGGCAAATTGCAAAACCCAAAAAACAATATCACAAGCGGAAATAACTGATATTCAAGACACAACTAAAGACATTATAGTAGAACTCCCAGAAGAAGCTCTCGGGGAGGAAATAACACCACCACCACTAGAACCAGGTATCACTGAACCAACTGACGAACTAACTCAAAAACAAAAAGAATTGAAGGATAAGATCATGGAGCATTTTCTGCTTAATGAGGAAAGGCAACGTTTACCATCACTAAAAACTGTGCCTAAGAAAATTTTGGCCCCTATCATGAAAATGGTTAATGCAGTGTTTTCAACAATTGAATTGGGATCCATCTTGGAAACGAACCAGTTAATGTACAGTGCAGCTGTAATAGTCACTAATGAACTAGGCATTAAAATCAAAGTACCTAGTCACACAACAGAAAAAGCATCAAAGCCAAAGTGGAAAATCCGTCTAGAACAAAAAATCAAAAAATTAAGGGCAGATGCTAGTAACTTAAAGAACATGCATGAGCAACGGCTTAAAAACAACAAAATCATAGATCGGCTAATCAGAAGATATAGATTGGATACAAGAAACATCAATGAAGCTGTAGAGATTGTAAAACAGCAGATAACAGCAACAGCTAGAAAAATTGAAAGATATGAGGCACGAATCATCCAATATAAACAAAATCAGCAATTTCGATCAGATGAACAACATTTTTATCAAAGTCTTAATGTGAATGGTGACACCAAAAGTGAAAAACCAGAAAAGCAGGCCACAGTTGAATTCTGGAAAGAATTGTGGGAAAATGCAAAGGACTACAATAAGGAAGCAAAGTGGATACATGACTTTGAGAAAAGCATTGGCAACAAACAAATGCAAGTATTAGAAATAACAACTGAGATGGTCAAAAATCAAGTAAAAAAGGTAAAGAATTGGACATCACCTGGAAAGGACCAATTACATGGTTTCTGGCTCAAATATCTGACCAGTTTACATGCAATATTGGCCAGGCAACTGAATGAAATTTTACAAAAGGGCCAAATTGATGAATGGTTGACAACTGGAAAAAATACTTGATTCAGAAAGATGCAACTAAAGGAACAACACCTGAAAACTACAGACCAATAACATGCTTGCCAACAACCTTCAAATTACTCACAGGCATTATTGCAGATAACATGATGGATTATTTGGAAACAAACAACATCTTGCCAGTAGAGCAAAAAGGCAACAAAAGAAGGAGCAGGGGCATAAAAGATCAGCTCCTAATTGATAAAATGATATTAGAAAATTGTAAGAACAGAAAAACGAACTTGAATATGGTCTGGATTGATTACAAAAAGGCATTTGACTCACTGCCACATAGTTGGATCATAAAATGCTTAGAAAAAACTGGCATTACCAAAAATATTACATCCTTTACTGAAAAGGCAATGAAACAATGGAGAACTGAGTTGGCAGTAGGGAATGAGATCTACGGAATGGTTAATATCAAGCGAGGAATTTTCCAGGGTTATTCACTTTCACCTCTTCTCTTCATCATCGCAATGATCCCACTATCAGTAATTTTTAAAAAAATGAAATTAGGCTACCAAACAGCCAAAGAAGCTGAAAAAATTTCGCATTTACTATATATGGATGATTTGAAACTCTATGGAAAGTCAGAAATAGAAATCCAATCATTGACAAACACAGTCCGAGTATTCAGCACCGATATTTCATTGTAGTTTGGCATGGAAAAATGTGCCTCTGTATCCATAAAAAGGGGGGAAATCACTGCATCTGAGGGAATTGAAATGCCCAATGGCCAATTAATTAAATGCAATGAAAATGAAGCCTACAAATACTTAGGCATTCTGCAGTTGGATAACATCAAGCATGGAGAAGTAAAAACTATTGTCAGGTGAGAGTACACCAACAGAGTTAGGAAAATTTTGAAATCTAAATTGAATGGTGGAAATACAATCAAGGCCATAAATACCTGGGCAATACCAGTTATAAGATACACAGCTGGTATAGTTAACTGGACACAAGCTGATTTGGACCTTTTGGACCGAAAAACCAGGAAACTAATGACAATGCACTACAGTTTACATCCACGTGGTAATACTGATAGACTGTACCTGCCCCGAAAATCAGGTGGCAGAGGATTATTACAAGTGAAGCAAACAGTTGAAGAAGAAAAACATGGACTGGCTGATTATTTAAAAGAAAGTCAAGAACATCTATTAATCGAAGTAAAGAACAAAAATCTACTGAAGGCCAAAGAGATGAAACAAGAATACAGAAAAGATGTGATAAAATCAAGAATGGAGAGTTGGCAGAACAAAGCACCGCATGGCCAATTTCTGGAAAAAATAAAAGATAAAGTGGACAGTGAACAAACTTGGTTATGGTTAACAACAGGTACATTAAAGAAAGAAACAGAGTCACTAATCCTGGCTGCGCAAGAACAAGCTATCCGCACAAATGCCATTAAGGCCAAAATTGAAAAATCCTCTAATGATGCCAAATGCAGACTTTGCAAAGAAGCTGATGAAGCTGTTGATCACATCCTCAGCTGCTGTAAAAAAATCACACAGACTGATTATAAATTGCGGCACAATTCAGTAGCACAAATGATCCATTGGAATTTGTGCAAAAATTATAATATTAAAACAGCAACAAACTGGTGGGAACATCAGACTGAAAAAGTCACCGAAAATCAGACAGTCAAGATCTTATGGGATTTCCGTATACAAACGGACAAAATACTGGCGCATAATACACCAGACATCACTCTGGTTGAGAAAAATAAGGTCACAATCATAGACATCGCAATATCAGGTGATAGCAGGGTCGCCGAGAAAGAACGTGAAAAAATTGCAAAATACCAGGACTTAAAAATCAAAATTCAACGACTATGGCACAAATCAGCAGTGGTAATTCCAGTGGTAATTGGCACACTGGGTGCTATTCCAAAAGCACTGGAATTACAGTTAAAACAGTTAAAAATTAACAAAATCACCATCAGTCAAATGCAAAAAGCCGCACTGCTTGGATCTACACGCATAGCCAGAAAAAAGAGGTTATTTAAAGCGAATGTATGAATTATGGGAACAACAATATTCAGATTCAAATGTTGGTGAACAACGACTAGCAGATCAAAGGTGATTTATTATACGGAATAAAGTGTTTAGTGAAGTTGAACTTGAGGAAATTCAGGCAAATTGCAAAACCAAAAAAACAATGTTTAATGCAGTGTTTTCAACAATTGAATTGGGATCCATCTTGGAAACGAACCAGTTAATGTACAGTGCAGCTGTAATAGTCACTAATGAACTAGGCATTAAAATCAAAGTACCTAGTCACACAACAGAAAAAGCATCAAAGCCAAAGTGGAAAATCCAATTAGAACAAAAAGTCAAAAAATTAAGAGCAGATGCTAGTAACTTAAGGAATGAGCAACAGCTTAAAAACAAAAAATCATAGATTGGCTAATCAGAAGATATAGATTGGATACAAGAAACATCAATGAAGCTGTAGTGATTGTAAAACAGCAGATAACAGCAACAGCTAGAAAAATTGAAAGATATGAGGCATGAATCATCCAATATAAACAAAATCAGCAATTTCGATCAGACCAACGGCGTTTTTATCAAAGTTTTAATGTGAATGGTGACACCAAAAGTGAAAAAACAGAAAAGCAGGCCACAGTTGAATTCTGGAAAGAATTGTGGGAAAATGCAAAGGACTAATTCCAGTGGTAATTGGCACACTGGATGCTATTCCAAAAGCACTGGAATTACATTTAAAACAGTTAAAAATTGACAAAATCACCATCAGTCAAATGCAAAAAGCCGCACTGCTTGGATCTGCACGAATATTACGAAAATACGTTATGACGTCCTAGGCCCCTGGGTGAGGCCCGACTAGTAACCAATGCCAAATCCGGCGAAACAACTGGCCGCTGTGATACAATTGTATAATAATAATAATCAGCTTTAAACGGTATCAGACCCAACAGGCAGATCAGACCAGAAAATCAGTTCCAATGGAAGTCTAAAACTACACTTTATTGAGATTGGCTATAATAATAAAATATTACAAGTCTGATTGTACTATTTTTCCTTTTCTTTTATCCTAGTGACTCAGGGAGGCATTTGCCTTCCAACTATTATTGTTTCCCCAATCTTAAAGAATATTTCATCTCTCTTTGTTTAGATAATAGCTCTTACATATTTCTATCAATGTCATCTCCCTTAGTCTCTACAAACAAAAGGGAAGAGGCACAGAAGGAAAAAAGGAACATGATGAGTCTGCAGTTTGCCAATTGTAACAAGCCAGCCCACTAGTTTCTGCAGAACTTCTAATCTACCTGATCTTGCCTACCTGAGATGTTGATGATTTTGCAGTATGAAATGAGAACTTTTTGTTTATTTATTTATTTCATCAAGCATGTATTAGATAATATATATAAGTATAAACATGATTTTGAATACATGAAATGGATACAAATAAAAGGGAACATTAGGACAGGAATGGTAGGCACATTGGTGGCTTATGCACGCCCCTACAGACCTCTTAGGAATGGGGTGAGATCAACAGTAGACAGTCTAAGGTTAAGGTGACCAGATTTTCAGATTGGTAAAGAGGGACACTTTTGACCGGGGATGGGGAGGGGGGGCTTGATTAAAAATTTTATACGGAGCAACAAAAATTTTCATACAACGCAAAAATAGTATTGTAATTTTTTTATTTCAACATAACTACAATTTACAAATATAAATTTTAACTGTTGCCAAACATCAAAATTTTGATCATGTGACCATGAGGATGCTGCAACGGTCGCTAAGTGTGAAAATGGTCGCTAAGTGTGAAAAATGGTCGCTAAGTGTGAAAAATGGTCATCAGCAACATTTTTCAATGCCATTGTAACTTTGGTCACTATACCACCTTTCTTGCCACAGTTCTTAAGTGAATAACTGCAGCTGATAAGTTAGTAACACAAGTGAATCTGGTTTCCCCATTTGACTTTGTCAAAAGGTGATTATATGACCCCAGGACACTGAAACCATCATAAATACGAATCTGTTGCCAAACATCAAAATTTTGATCGCGTGACCATGAGGATGCTGCAACGGTCGCTAAGTGTGAAAATGGTCGCTAAGTGTGAAAAATGGTCATCAGTCACTTTTTTCAATGCCATTGTAACTTTGGTCACTTAAGTGAATCTTAAGTGAAGATGTTATATCTTAAGTGAATCTTAAGTCTTAAGTGAAAATGTTATACAGTAGAACCTCTGGTCACGAACGCTTCTGACCAAAATATCCCCCCCCCCCGATTTCCCCTTCTGCACCATTTTTTTTGTAAGTGCCAAATTTCCAAAATTAGGTTTGATTCATGACCAAATCAGTATTGCGACCAAAGTTATGGAACAAATTATGGTTTTGACCAGAGGTTCTACTGTATTCATGCCTTTACATACTCTATATCACCTCAAAATGTTGCACAGCCTTCATAAGTTTCTAATACAGATAAAATTAAATACAACATCAAAACCATAAAAAAGTAAAATTAACCTGGCTGGAAAATCCTATGCCTGTCTTGCTATTATTACTGACACACTTGCTGCAGTATTTGATGGCTAAAAGAAAAAAAAATATTGTTAAAGTGTGTATTATGTTTACTCCCATGTCTTGTCTGCTGCGTTGATTTTGAATTCATTAAAAGAGCTTATTTTACATCAAATCCCTCTCATATTATTCTCCTATGTTCAATAAACCCTAAGAGACAGCATACTATACATGAAAATCCTGTAACTGTATATTTAGTAAATTGTGGAGCTGAGTTTATCCAATTAACTCAGTTTTTGGACTTGAGTAATCACATACAATAAAGGAAATAAAACTATTTAGAATGAAGTGTAGTTGGCTATTTGTGATTAAGGGTGTCATGCAGAAACAATTATAGTTTTGATCAGGAAAATACCCTAAAAAAAACCTTTTGTTCTTTCAGGGTTTTTTTTTTTAACCTTACTTTGGGAACAACAATCATTCTTGCTACTACAGATATTTGAGACAATTGCTCCACAGGAAGGCTTCATATTTGCTTTCTTGGTAAATATCAATTCAATGATTTTTCCATGGCACATCATAGTGTTACACATATTGTTTTGAATAAAAAAACAGCAGCTGCACATTTTTAAAAACCTACATTATTTTAAAATACATTAAAAAAATAAAAGAAAAAACCACTTACCAGTAGGCAGGAACTCCAAGTCAATCCAGAATGATATAGATGTTAATACAAAGAACTGAGCAAATTAAAATGGTGAAATAGTCCCAGGGAAATATTTTTCAAAGAAAAATAGGAGCCACCATTTTTTCCCACATGAGCCGACCTCCAACTTCCGTGCCCCTCCCATCCGGGAAATCCAGGAAGGAACAGTTGTTACTACTCTAGGCAGCTCTGTTTCCTGCAGCTCTATGGTACTTGGTCATTTTTTCTTATAAAAGTGAGTAAAAGGGGCGCGGGGTGGGTCCGTTTTGTTGCTTTAACGTTTTAATATCCTCAATGAAAGTACTGAGACAGAGAGAGGGATTAGACAGGGTGTCTTTTGTCTTGCCCCGGTTAGGATTTCTTAAGCAAATCCACTGGGCTTTCAACATGAAGCCAGAAAATCAGGACTTTTTTAAAACGGCCCGGGACACGGGACAAATTGTTATAAAGCGTGACCGTCACGCTGAAATCGGGACGTCTGGTCACCTTATCTAAGGTTAAAGTTTTGGGGGTTTGTGAAGAAACCACACTCAGGTAATGCATTCCAAGTCATATTTTCTGCAATCGAATTTGGAGTGGTTTACCTTAAGTTTGCATCTATTGTGTGCTTGTGTATTGTTATTGTTAAAGCTGAAGTAGTCATTGACAGGTAGGATGTTGTAGGCAATGTTCCCTCTAATTTTTTTTCAGTGTGAGCGGGAAAGTATAGTGTTTGAGCGGCACAGTTTCATGCCTGAGCACCTAAGAGAGCAACAGTTTGAACTGCTGTCACGTCTGCTGGACATTTGCGCAACATACCAAGTGTCAAGCGCCGATTGCTAGCGAGGTTTCAGCCCGATGAATGCCAGGCATGAAAAGTGCCACTCAAACACTATACTTTTCCGCTCACCCTGAAAAAAAAAAGACTTCTGCTCAGCTTTTACATTGTTAGACTGGCTAGAGAGAGACATGGCACCAACAGGGTCCTGGGTCCTGGCATTTTGCAGGCAACCTGTCCTCTCACATTCCTTTGGAATGCAACCCATCACATTTGAATTAGATTTTGCCAATTATCCTATTAAAAGATAATCCTATTATTCTAAAATACAACTAACTCAATATTAAAAACTGTAAATATTTAATGCTGATAAATAATAGCAGTAATTGTTATTTAGTATGATTAAAATCAGTATTGATATATCAATATAATATCTATCAAAATTGACAATAAACACTAAAATAACAATACAAATATATAATGTGAAATATAAATGTAATAAATATAATATATAAATGCAACATAAATGTAATAAAATAATTTATCATGAAACTCTCCCCCTTTAAAGTAGTAAGATCAATTAAATAGTCTAGCAAGTTTGGACTATATGCTATATGTTATGTTACTTAAGAATATATATACCTCAGAATCAGATACAACATCCACATCATTTCCAACTGAATCGATAAAACCATAGGCCATGCCAAAACTATTTTAAATAAAGATATGAAATTAATCAAGTCTTGCATTTATTTTTCAAAATGAATGTACTGTTTTTTTGTTATTTAAGTTTGTACCCCATCTTTTCATCTCCAAGGTATTCAAAGCAGCTAAAAGATTTTTTTAAAAAATTTGAAATCTACTTAAAAACTGGTGTTAACATCACCATAATCTAATTCAAAAAGCCTGGCTAAAAGGGGAATTATCCTTTTCTAAAACCAAAAAAGAAAGAACTGCTTGTATTCTGTAGTATTTAATGAATGCATAGCTTTCAAATGTAATCCAAATTATATATCTAAACAACATTATAAATCATTTAAATATCAGAAGATTCGAGCATTTTTTCTGATCTCTTGGCAGAAAGGATGTGTACTGGCATTTTATGGAATTTAAAATGATTAAGTCCATGACACAAATTGCACAATAGGAAATCCAGGCCAGAATGCATTTAACTCATTGTATCACCAGGGACCAGAATTTAGCAGGCCCAGGGAAAAAAAGTAGGTAAAGCCACTTTATAGCTAAATTTGATACCATTAAAAATTAAATAGGATTAAAATCTGTGGTTTATAATTTACCCAGTTGTGCAATGTCGCCCGCCCCACTCCTTTCGCCGGCAGTAGCCCGCTGCACCAAGGGGGCATGTAAGAGGGAGGGGGAAAACAGGAGGAGAGGTTCAAATCCAGATTTCCACCCGGATGCCTCCCAGATGGGCCCGAAGATTCCGGCCAGGGTGACCACTCTGGCGCTGCCTATCATTCCTGCTGCTCCCCGGGGAGGTGGGGCAGCTGCGTGGAGATGCATCTGCCTTTTGCGCCCACCGACAAGATACGATCCCAACCCTGGGCGTAATTTGATTCCCCTCTTCCCTGAGCTCACAATAACACCCTGTCTCACAAACCAAGAGTCCATCAGGCCGAGTTCGACGGAGAGGCTTCGAAGAAACAAGCCAGCATATATTTTTTTCCAAAAAACAAAAAACCCAGTCCGGAGCTCAGCTGAGCTGAGGCTGTTGGATGAAGCCGTCACCAACGTGTTTCCCCCTCCTCCCCCTCCCCCGTTCCTTCAAGACAGGAAAGGAAATTAGGTCCGTGGGCCACATCCAGCCCAGCCAATCAGGCGGGAGCAGCCGGCGAGGCCCGATCCTGCCTTTGCTGGCAAAGCGAGTCCAGGCAGCAATTATTAGGCAGAGGCGGGTAGAGAAAGACGGCCGAGCAGAAGCCCAAATGAACGGAGACAGGCCAACTCATGCATTGACGATTGGGAGGGAAGGGGGGGGAGAAACAAGGTGAAACGAGAGCGTCAACCAGTTCCCCACCCACCCACTCACTCTCCTCTGCCGCTCTCCGCATTTTCTGGGCGGGGTCTCGCAGGAAGGACTTGAAGAGCCATGCTCTTCAAAACAAGTCTGGGGAGGTCCTTTGCAGGCGGCCAGTTCTAGCTGCCTGCAAAGGACTTCCCCACATTTGCTTTACAGAAAACTCTGCGCGGCAGATAGAATCTGCTGCGCGGGCTTTTCTTGCGACGTGCGTGGCCGCGCAGGCGCGCACCTTAGAGGGAACAGTGGTTGTAGGAGACAATTTTGTGTACTATGCTTAGGTCAGACTGAAGGTGGCATAGTTCTAAATTGTCTAAGGCCAAAATTTCAAGCCTGGTGGCATAAGGTATTCTGTTGCGAGCAGTGGAGTGGAAAACTGTTCTCGTGAAATACCTCTGGACTCGCTTGATTGTATTAATGCCCAATATGCAGTGCAGGTTCCAGGCAGATGACCTGCATTTGAGAATTAGTCTAGCAAATGTTTTGTATGCTCTAGTTAGCAGTACAATATTATCAGAGAAGAAGCTACGCAAAATTAGGTTAACAACCCTTAATACCTTTTTGGCAATGTTATTACAGTTGGCTCTGGCACTTAGATCATTAGAATACAGAAATGGCAGCAATCCACCTTATGTACATTTTCACAGACATTTTACTATGAACTTCTTTCCTTACCTTTTATTTACCTTCCATTAAATTGGTATACTAAACTCTGTAAACATTTAATCATTGTGATAACTAATTTGATATCAGGTATTCAGCTAAGTCAAGAGGCAACTAATGATCAGAACCAGCCTTTATTAATCTATATAATCAAATAACATGAAGAAGTGTAATCCAGAACAGTAAGTATTATGGTCATGCCAAATAGAATGAATGGTGTTTGAGCATCTGTTTCAGTAGGAGGTGGGAAATGAGCTGTTGACATTCAGTGGCTAGAACCCATACAATCTTTTGCATAATTCAAGAGTTGAGAAATTGCTTCTGACTTATTAGGTGCAAAACTAACTCTGCAATTATGATTTGTGGTTTCTAAAGGTGAAGAGCAAGATATATAATTGTTAGTTCTTTAGGAAGTGGTGGGAATAAAAACAGAACAAAGTAAACAGGAACACACAAGCACAAATTTGACAAAACACAACCCCCTTTACAAATGAGGATTAAATCAAATAAAAAGAGAGAGAAGAATAATGACCCCTCACACATCAACTTCCATTATCATATTCTTGGCAACTGAAACCAACCTTTTCAAATACAAAATGAATTGAAACTTGACATCTGTTTTTCTGTTTGGGAAAGAAAACATCTCCAAATGATGATCCATGAGTAATGGGTTGTATAGTATAAAATTATCATAAAATTATAAAATTAATTGAGTAGAATTTAGAAAGTATTCTTTCCTTGAATTTAAAATGAATTCATTCTACTTTCTATCTTACAATGTTGAAATGGTGCAAAAGTCACAGAACCCGATCTATTTCCATTTAACAGTTAGCTCTACTGAAATAAATTACTTGAGAACAGAATGAGACTGTATCCTCACTTTCATTACAATGCACAGCATAAAATGATTAAAAGACATCCCTTAAAAGTATGGAATGTACTATACAGACAGAACTAGAACTCAAAGTTTCTACATACCAGTTGTCCTTGTTTAATGACCACAGTTAGGACTGGCAACTCAATTATTATGCAAAGTGGTCACTAAGTAAAATTGTGACTGTGCCTACGATCTTATTTCAGTTTTCTTTCCTTTATAAATCTACAAAGGTTGTAAATGCCAGAACTGGTTGCAAAGTTATTTTTCAGTCATTGTCGTCACTGCGAACAACTGTCACCGAGGCAGTCACTAAATGAGGACTAGCTGCACAAACAACATAGATATAAATGATAGAAATGGAGAAACTGAAGATGAAATAACAGAAGTAAATTAAATGGAATTTACTTCATTTTCTAATTTGGAGATTATTATTGTCTGTATTACAGATGAATAAGTACATTATTTTAAAATATTTTTTCAATGTTGTCATCATGTAACAATACTCCCCCCATGACAAAATAAGAACATTAGTTCACAATCAGTCAAATCAAATAAAATTAAATCTTTATTCTGGCACACAGTTAACTTACCAATAAAATAAAATTAGAAGGCTTTAAAGCAATAAGTACTACAATTAACCACAGAAGGTATATCTCTCTCTAAAGATTCCAGAAAAATCTAGATTTTATTAAGGATTTATGAGCAGCCTGTTTATTTAATGTTTATGCCTTTTGATTAGCTTTTTAGTGTTTCAAGAATATTGGTATATTTGGTTTTTTTTGTAGATTTTCTTGTAAGATTTAATTCAGAAGAAGAGGAATATGAATGCAGCAGATAGTCCTTGGCTTACAACAGTTCATTTAGGGACCATTCTAAATCACTGAAAAAAGTGGCTTATGACCATTTTTCATACTTAGGACTATTTCAGTGTCCCCTTGGTTACATGATAAAATTCAGATAGATGACAAATGATTCATATTTATGATGGTTGCAGTGTCCTGGATCCACTTTTGAGATCTTCTTATAAGCAAAGTCAATGAAGAAGCCAAATTGACTTAACAACCATGTTATTAATGTAACATCTGCAGTGATTTACTTGTTAAGTGAACAACAAGCTAAGAAAGGTCGTAAAATGGGATAAAATTGACTTAAGAAATGTTTTGCTTAGCAAGAGAAATTTCTGCCTAAATTTTAGTCATAAGTCAAGGATTATCTGTACAAATCATGAATGCAAATCATGTTGTTCTGCAGGATGTTATTATAAAGAGAATTTCATTCCAGATCTGCTATCAGATCTGGCAAACAAATACAGATGTTTGCATGCGTCACAAAAAAGTGTTGCATTTACACTCCAAAGTGCCTTTCAAAATGAAATCATCAGGCCTCCTATCAATATTTCACCAATATTGAAAATTAATGGCAAACTGCTTAACATAATTAGCTGACCCATTTTCCAAAATATAGATTTTACCAAGATTACTGATAATTTGAAGCTTTTTTTTTTAATGCGCAAGCCAAAGTATTCTTTGTGACACTCTATGGATGCTAAAGTTGAAAATTAAAGAAGCATGATAGGAAGCCTTTGAACTTTGATATTGGGGAAGACTCCTGGAAATACTAAAAAGGTTGAAAGTAGGGGATCACGTCATAACGTCATGATGTGCGATCTTAGAATATTTCATATAAAAGGATGTAAAAACAATTATAGTCAAATGAAGGTTGAGGTACAATCACAATAATATATATAAATATATTTGATTTTAAAATATGTGATTTGATATGAATTGTAAGTGATGGGTGTTGCGTCTTCTCGATGCAGCCAGCAGGCGGGGACAGAGCCACAGGCTCCTGATTGGCCCAGGCGTGCCTGCCGGCTGGCGGGACAATCACTGGCCGCCAATTGGCCAGCCGCCTGACAGCTGTCATATAAAAATAGCTGTCAGGCGGCCCGAGCGCTGTCCGTGTTCTGAAGTTGTTCTTGCTGTTGCCTGTTAATAAAAACATTAACTTTTACCTCACGCCTCATACTTTAAACTGGCGACGAGGATGAGCGACACGGACCCCGTCATTGTCCCTGCCCTGGCTCCTTCCTCAGTCTTCGCTTTCAGGTCAGAGGCCGAATCTTGGGATGCTTTTTTAGAGAGGTTCGAGGTTTTCCTCCAAGCTCATGACCTCTCCGAGCTCCCTGAGGGGAGACGACGGGGCACCTTCTTGCACTACTGCGGGCCCGAAATGTTTGCCACTGCCCGGGCTCTTTCGGCACCAACCCCGGTGCACACTATGCCACTGGATCTCCTCATGGCTCAGCTCAAGTTACACTATGAGCTGACGCCTTCCAAGTATTCGCGCCGGCAATTTTTCCGGCGCTGTATCCAAAGACAATCCATCAGCCAGTACGTGGCTGAACTGAGGGCTGCCGCAATAAACTGTGAATTCTCTGATCTTGAGGACGCTCTCCTGGAACAGTTTATTTATGGGCTCCTTGATATCAACCTTCACCGGCAAATTCTGTCCCGCACCGAGCTGTCGATGAAGATTGCGATGGACGAAGCCTGGACTTACAAAATGGCCAGCCAGTCCACCCCGGATGTCCGCCGGTTTCCTCCGTCAGCGTTGCCGGCGCTGCCCAACTCGGCTGTGCATAGCCAGATGATGGTGCTCGATCCGTGTGCCGATGCCACTGCTTCTGTTGACTGCCTCCGCTCCATGCCCCCTCGGGATGGTGGCATGTGCCTCAGCTGTGGCGGTCGCCATCCCAGGGCCTCCTTCTGCTTCCGTACGGCCCTCTGCACCGATGTGGGAAGAAGGACCACATCTCCAACGTCTGCCGCTCTGCTCTGGGAGACTCTCGAAACCCGAGGTCCCCTCCTCCAGCTTCTACCGCTCTGCCTGTTGCCTACTGATGCCAGCCTCCGGGGTCTGCTTCCACCCGCCTGGGGTGCTACGCGGTTTCCGACCCCAAACCTCCTCTCCCCGACTGGCAGCCTGACTCCGCTGCCTCTTCCTCCTATGGCGGCCAGGTAAGATGCATCTTCGCATCTTACTCGCCGGCCGCCCTGCAAAATGGAATTGGACACGGGCTCCGCCCGCACAATTATGTCTTGGTACACCTTGAGGTCATTAATACCGACCCTCACTGTTAGCCAGCTGGCCCCTGCTGACTGCCTCCTTCGTGACTACCAGGGCAACCCGATCCCCATCCTGGGTTGCGGGTACTTCCCTGTCAAATTTCGCAAGTTCCACGGCTCCCTGCCCTTTGTGGTGGTCCAAAGCCCCCTAGCTACTCTCCTGGGGCTCGACTGGTTTAGGGCTTTTGGGCTCAGCATTGCCGGCATTAACTCTCTCCGTTTTGTTTCCTCCCTAGATTCCCTCTTGTCAGAGTTCGGTGACGTCTTCTCCGACACCCTGGGTTGCTACAAGGGCAACCCAATCTCCCTAAATTTGGACCCCATGGTGGCGCCACGGGTGAAGGCACGACGGGTTCATTTCACCCTCCGGGCTCGTGTGGACGCCGAGCTAGACAAACTGGTCTCTCAGGGCATCCTGGTACCCATCGACCATGCCCCCTGGGAAATCCCCATCATCCTGCCCTTAAAGGCAGATGTGTCCCTGAGGGTCTGGCCGATTACAAGGCGACCCTGAACAAGGCCCTTCAGGCACATCCTTACCCGGTGCCTGTGGTGCAGCATGTTCTGCACTCCTTGGGCCAGGGCAAGATTTTTGCAAAATTGGACCTGGCCCAAGCCTACCAGCAACTGCCGGTAGATGAGGCCTCAGCCACAGCCCAAACCATTGTAACCCACCATGGCGCTTTCAAGTGCCGCCGGCTTCAGTTCGGGGTCAGTGTGGCTTCCGGGATTTTCCAAGGGCTCATGGAGCGGGTGCTCCATGGCATCCCGGGAGTTGTGCCCTATTTTGACGATGTCCTGATTGCCGCTCCGGACCAATCAGGACTCGTCAAGACCCTTAGGGCTGTCCTCTCCCGATTCCGTGCTGCCGGCTCGGCGTGCCATCTGTGGAATTCCTTGGGTTCCTTGTGGATTCCCGCGGAATCCACCCCACCCCTTCTAAAATCGAGGCCATTGCCTCCGCCCCCACTCCCTCTTCGAAGGTGGAGCTCCAGGCATTCCTGGGGCTCCTCAATTTCTACTCCTCTTTTATTCCCAAAAAGCTTCTGTCATGGAGCCCCTGCATTGCCTCCTCGAGGCCTCCACCCCTTGGAACTGGACAGACCGCGAAGCGCATGCGCTCGCGGCTGTCAAAACCCTCTTGACTTCTGCCCCTGTGCTCGTGCAGTATGACGAGCACCTCCCACTCCTCCTTGCCTGCGACGCCTCCCCCTTCGGGGTGGGGGGTGTGCTCAGCCACTCCTACCCCGATGGCTCCAAGACTCCGATTGCATTCTACTCCTGCACCTTGTCCAAAGCTGAGCAAAATTATAGCCAGTTGGACAAGGAGGCCCTTGCGGCCGTTGCGGGAGTAAAACGTTTTCATCCCTACCTCTATGGTCGCCGCTTCACTCTCATGACAGACCACAAACCTCTCTTGGGCATCATCTCCGGCGACCAGCCCACATCACCTATCCTATCGCCCCGCATGGGCCATTGGTCGGAGTTCCTCTCCGCCTATTCCTACTCCCTTGTCTACCAACCGGGCCCCCTAGGTCTTTTCTGGTGGGTGAGGGGGTCTTCGCTCAAAATTTCGCAGGGGACCCGAAATGGCTGCCTGGGGTCATTACGGAGCTAACAGGCCCATGCTCTTATAGGGTCTAGCTGGGTGACGGAAGACTATGGCGATGCCATCTGAACCAGCTGCGCCACTGGGCAACCGAGGGGCCACTGCCACCAGCCACCTTGCCTGTTCAACCATCGCGGCTGGGGTCTGCTTACCCAGCGGCCGCCCAACCTGTCCAGCCACGTCCAGCCGCGGGCTGTTGTGTTCTTCCGACACAGCCGGCAGGCGGGGCCAGAGCCGCAGGCTCCTGATTGGTCCAGGCATGCCTGCCGGCTGGCAGGACAATCACTGGCCGCCAATTGGCCAGCCGCCTGACAGCTGTCATATATAAATAGCTGTCAGGCGGCCCGAGCGCTGTCTGTGTTCTGAAGTTGTTCTTGCTGTTGCCTGTTAATAAAAACGTTAACTTTTACCTCACGCCTCGTACTTTAAAATGACTATGGAAGGGATCCACAGAAATTTTGTAACCAACTGACACACTTTCTATAATTTGTAATGGAAGATGGTTTTATGTTTTTTGTTCTGTCCGTTTGTGTTTGTTTAAAAATAAAAAATATTTTTTAAAAAAAGAAATACTAAAAAGGTTAAGATAAAGGCTTCCCTTGTCCTGTTGTGTCCGACTTTAGGGACGGTGCTCACTTCTGTTTCTTAAAGTTTTGAACTGCTGGGTGGCAGGAGTTGGGACAGGAACAGGAGGTCATCACATCACATGGTGCTCAAGTCTTGAACCCAGGCCGTTAGCTTTCCAGCTGTCAAGCTCAGAATCTTTAACCGCTCAGCCATCACGCCTTCCCCCACCTCCCAAACACTATGGACAGCCAAAAAAACCAACAACTCCAAACTGATGGATCATCAAACAAATCAATCCAGACTTTTCACTCAAGGCACAAATGATCAGGATAAAATGATCCAATTTGGGACACATTGGAGGTGGGGGGGAAGAGTAGCTTCCTAGAGAAGTCTCTAATTCTGGGGAAGGTGGAATCTAAAGGGAAAAAAGCAGCAATATGGATGGGCTCAATTACAGTGGTGATGAGTGGACTGTTGGAAGAATAGATCATCATGGAGAAAATCTATGTGGACCCTAAGAACTGAAAACCACTTGATGGCACATAATAAATTAAAAATAAAATTCAATAAATATATTGGCTTTGATGAACCAGCATATTGTCTCTAATTCTAATTCAGGATAATCCCAAGGTAAAAATTAATGATTTTTTTAAAAAAATTAGTTTTTAATAAAGGTAAAAATTAAAGATAATCTCAAGGTAAACCGTTCCAAACTGGGCTGCAGAGAATACAACTTCAGCAACCAAGTGGTCAATGCCTGGAATGCTCTACCTGACTCCATTGTTAATGCTTCAAACCCTCACACCTTCAACCTTAAACTGTCTACATGGACCTCATCCCATTCCTAAGAGGTCCATAAAGGGGGCATCCATAAGCACACCAGCATGTCTACCCTCCCTGTTTTACTGTCCCTTTATTTCTATTCATATTTTTTGTTCATGTCCATGTTCATACTTATACCTGCTATCCTGTACAAACTAATAAATAAAATAATAAATAAAGCAATTGTGAAATGGGCATTGGGAGTCATTCTACCTACATCCAGAAGATTCTGGGGTGTTGGGAACTTAATAAAAATACCAGCAAGAGGGTTACTATTCGTAACTGATTTTACTCCAATAATGCTGATTCAGTTGTAATGCATTGAGATCTTTAGGTAGCCACTATATTACCCAGAAGCTCGTGCCAGCCGAGTTCGGGTTCAGCTCCTGAACGCCGTTGGCCTTTCTCTGAGAGCTGGTGTCGCAAGAACGTTTATATAAGCAGCGTAACCTGTGCGGATTTTCTTCAGGCGTGTTTAATGAAAGCGCTAGGGACATTTACTGTCGAAGGAAGAGTCAGCTCAGCGGGCGTTTTATTCTCGGAGAAAAGAAACAAAATCTTCAGGCTGGATCAGGAAGATTGAGATGTAAAGGACCAACCCTCGCTCTTTGGAGCATTGTGGTTTCCCCGCCACTTCTGTACTCTTCACCCATGGTCGCTAAGACTCTTTTGAATTGAAACCCTGATTGTGCCTGTTTGTTTGTTTGTTGAGGTGCCGTGGGACCAGAGATGGAAAGCGAAAGAAGCAGCAATAACGAGCAGGCAAGTGGAGTCGGGCGAGCGAATGGCTACGGAGTTGCCTGGGAGCTTCCGTAGGTTTGCGTGGTTAGGACAGGCTTGAAAAAGAAAGGGGCGTAATGGAGGAGGAAAATGGCAGAACTGGTTTAGTGAGCGGCTGTGGGACGGAATCTCTTCCTCTGAGCAGGTCATCCACACGTGTTGAACTGCAGGTCACAGAATTCCCAGCCTGGGAACTGCCCCCCCCCCACAAAACTGGAGACACCACATTGGAGATTCAGAACTGCATCCATATCATCATGTACGAATGTCAGAAAACCCTTGTCTCTCATTTCTTTTGAAATTAAACACGCCGACCCACGTTATAGCAGCATGCAGCATGTTAAAGAAAAAGCAGAAGAAATGTTTTTCACGTTCTCAAGTACACAACTGAAATGTTTGTGCTGGTTAACACTAACGCGTCCCGGCTGCAGAAATCTCTACGGCCAATTGAGGAGAGAATGAAAACTCTTCAATTTGAAAAGTCTATTTAGCGATCTTCTGGATTTTGTAGCCCAGATTGGTATTTTTGTGTGTGGTTATTCTTCCTGGTTATAAATGGGTAGGGACATCAGGGGCGTTTTGCAGATAATAGATCATTATTTGAAATAATACATTAGAAATAGATCATCATGGAAGAAAATCCATGTGGAATTTAGTTCTTCTGTTAATATGGGAGGGGGCATACTGCTTCCCTTTTCTGTCTATCGGCTCACTCTGGCCATTTTTTTATGTTACCTTGTTACATTTGTGTTGCAATTATTTATTTATTTATCAGCACAAATTAATAATTAATATCTGCATATATATTCAAAATATCTGCATAACACACACACACATGATACTGTCAACAATAAGTAAGCTTTGCTTTCCCTATACTCACTGGCAAATTCTGGGAGCTGAAGTCTATCCATCTTAAAGTTGTTAAAGTTGAGAAACACTGGTCTGCAGAAAAGATTGCCAGATCTGAATTGCAGAAATCAAGGATCCTTAGGGAGCAGCTGAAAGATAGAAAGGCTTTGTTGCCCTCTAACGGTCATCCAGTATATATAGAATTTGGAAAAAAATGTATTTTTGCTTCTTGGTGGAGAAACATTTTGTCCTGTTTTAGGACACAGCCAAATAATACATTTTATAGAAATATTATTCTGGCTGACTTCATCTTTCTTCTCCCAGCAAAGTGTTTTCCTTTTTTTTTGCTCCACACCCAACTGCATATATCAGGAATATTCCATTTCCTAGTAATTAATTTTATGCTCCATAAACTTGAACTAGGTCTATTATTTGGATTGGTTGATTTAGATTTGGGTGTGTTTATCAAGATTATCTTGATTGTTGCATAGCTAGCATATTTAGACCTCTGTGATGTTTCTGACTGGGCACTTGAATTATTTCCTGTGGGATGAAGACACAGTAGTGCTGTGGAAAGAATGTGACTAAATACTGCCTGCATTGATAGTCAACAATGATCTTCTCTACATGCCTTCAATATCTTTTGGAAGAATGGCTTCTTAACAATCTTCTTTATATAGTTGTTTATTCAGTGCTGCTGCTTGCTACTATATTATTTGCTGTTCCACTTGCCATCGTATTATTTTTTTATTTTTCTGCTTTATTTCTCCTCCTGTATGAAAGGACTCACAAACTGAATGGAAATTATTCCAGTGATATATGGGATCCTGTGAGGCTAATAATAGCAATCATATTGGATGGATATGGAAGATTATGGCATGGTAAGCAAATGTGTATTAGTGAGAAACTTAGATTCTCTTACCGAATTATCTACATTTGTTGGATCATATCAGCATAACTGTATTTACTGAGATAATCGATGTTTAACTCACAGTATTGTGTATCCATAAATTATTCACCTAATAAATGTAAATGGCTGCGTATATCACTGAACATGATTCTGGGTGGTGAACAGCTAACAGTTAAAACAATAACTGTAACAATTATTAAAACAAACAACTTTGTAGCTAGTTATCATTAGCTAGTCCTCCAATTGTCAATATGGATTATACAAAAGCACTAAAATTGGGAACATTGACCAACATCCAAAAATAATGTTAATATTTAATACATTGTACTTATTTTTTAAATATTTGTATCACTTTATATGTATTGCTTCTTTGGATTTTGTTGTTAGTTGTTTAAAAGATCAGTAATTGCTCAGCCCTACAGGTCTGGGCAATTACTGATCCTTCAAATAATGTCAAATTTCAGTTCCTGATGGTTGCAAATCTAATGGTGAATCACGGTGCATGTTAAGTGTGCTGCCAGGTCAAGATGGAGTTAAGTCTCATAGCGGTCATCTACCACAGCTACCATAATATGCCTACTGTTATAATTAGTTCTGGCTTTTTGCTACTTGAGAAATGCCATTTTGTTGCACTGAGAGGAAAAAGAGAGTAGCTAGAGGAGACTCCTGTTTTGTTTTGCCTTCCAACTTCTATTAAACCAACATGATTGGATATTATGATTCAGTAAAGGAGCCAAAGGCAGTATAGCCTTCATTATATCATAAGATGCTTGGAAGGAGAGACTTGTCACAAACATAAACACAAAAATGCCAGCGGTGTAATTTTATTTCACATTTTTTTAGTAGAAAACATTTGCATTTTGGTACAAAACAGAAAGATTTGGAAGAGGCTTTTGCTACTTAACCAACTAACCAACATCAAACGGTTGATTATTTTCAGTGCTCTGCTTTTGGCTAGGAGGAGCAAAGGGTCATTACCTGTCTCTGTAAGGGCTACAGATTTATAAACACATCTGCTCCACTTGTATCTTGTGGTGTGATTACAAATACAAATTGCAGCATCCTTGTTAGTGTCAACTGACAAGGATGCTCCAATTGTAGAGTCTAAACACTTGAGCAACAGACTTGTTATCTGCAGATGCTCAAGTTTATGCACCACCGCATAGCCTTTTCCCTACTGCCAAGTGTTCCTTAGCACAGGAATCCATCATTGAGAGCATCTCATAAGAATTCTGCTGTGGGTGCTCTGATTAAAGAAATGAAGCAGTAGTATTTTCTGGTTCTTCCCTCTCTGTAAAATCTGTAGCAACCATGTTGTTGGAAAGTGGGAGCAGGGTAGATACAAATTCTGGATAGATCTTGGGATGTAAAAAGACCAGTTAATTGAAGAAAATGCCTTGTCTCTTGCTCAGTCACTGGAATGTTTCAGTGAATGAATTTTTCTTAAATGATTAATACTTCCCCGAGTTATCATACTAGACATGTCCAATACAGTTTTCTTAGCAATGTTACAGAAGTTGTATTACTGATGTTCTAAGAGATGCCTAATTTTTCTGGAGCACACTACAGCTCTGGAATTTCCTATTAGTTTCCACTTAAGTACTAATTAGGTCTAATCAGCCAAGGTCAGTTAGGTGCCACCACTTGCTATGACTCCATAAATGAAAGTTCTTAATTCCACAGAAAACATACTCTTAATTCAAAATATATTTGATTACAGATGGAAGCTTTCAGTACATAGAAATTTCAGGCAGTTGTTTGATTGTGACTATGGTATTTACTAGTTAATCACATCTAAAATTTGATATTCTGCAATATAATCATTCATGTGGTAAATGTGCATGGCATTTTAATTAGTGTATTTCTGATTTATATAGCATAATATGGAATAACCGTTGGTTTATACTTTGCATTTCAAACAGGGTATGAGCTACACGGCATTGAAAACATACCGGATGGGCCAGGGTTAATTATTTATTACCATGGAGCAGTTCCTATGGACTACTTGTGTTTTCTCGCTAAAATTTTTATTCTGAAGCGCAAGTGTTGTTACTCAATAGCAGATGATTGTGTTTTCATATTTCCAGGTGATTTTTATAAGTTATATTAATATATATGATAGTAAAACATTTCATTTAGTTTGTTTTTCCAAATTTTAGGAAGCTTGAAATATGGATTTTTATATGATCAGTTTCCTGTGTTAATAGCCAGCATCTGCCAAAGGTTCTCAAAACTTATTTTAGAGAACACTTTCTGTTTACTAGAAATTGTTAGCTAGTATTAGTGATTTAGAAGTGTGTTAAACAAAAGAGTAGGAAAAAGTATTTACTGCTATCTAATCATATTCTTATCTATGTATGAAACTAACAGTTCTATATACGCTTCTGGCATAATCTAGTCAGTTGTTAGAATCAGTTGCTCATGAAAAGAAAATGAAATAATAGAGAATATGTCCTTAGTAGAAGTGTTACACACAACTAACCCCAAAGAAACACACAGCAGTTCTGGATGTTTTGCAGAATCACTATTGATGAACTGGATTATTAGAACACAGAACACATGAAACAAACCCTTAGAGTGACCTGAACTGATTTTAGGGGTAGTATGCATTGCTCCTTCTTTCCCTGTTTTCTTTTAGGAGGTCCCAGCATAGATGATGATGATGATGATGATGTATTAAACTTGCACTTCATCTGACACTTCCTTCTGCTGCTAATCCCTACCAGTCTGATTGTGATCTATGTTCTATCAGAAAATACCCAAACAGTTTAATTCCTTTAATTCATTTCCACAAACAAGCAACAAAATTGTTTATAAATTATGGTAGGTAGTGTAGGCATAATGGACCTCATCTTGCAATGGCATAGTGCTGAATTGCTCTTTTATACGCTATATTAAATCAATTAGGCTCATTTAAAAACTACACACTTCCATGCAAATTTCAAGTTCTCCATGCAGGTACATAGTTAGGCAACACAGTTAATAAAGTAGTATAAAATTATGCTGTGGCATTGCTCATTTCTTAGTCTGTTTTTCAAATATATAGTATGGACACAATTTTTGTATTACAGATTAATTTTCAATGTCTTAATAAATTATTTCACAGTATAAATTTTGAAAATGCTTTTATTTGGCCAAATATATGAAATATTTCCATAATGACTTACATGTATTAAAAATAATTTATACTTTTAACATAGAAAATTAATTGAAAGTATGTTATTTAATTGAAAGTATGTTATTAATTGAAAGTATATTTTCATATAACTAGTATTTCAGCCTTCAGGTGAAATTAAAAATTAAAATAAATGCAGATTGAAAATTTCTTTCTCCTTACATACAACCCCAATCACACACACACACCTTAAAATTCTGATTTGATCCCTTCTATTACCTTAAGGTAAAGCATTAATTCAACTTCATAGATCTTTACACATAGCATATTATGTTGTAATCTTGCACTTTCTTTCAGGTGTTCAAGCTTTAGCTGGTGTGACAGGTATTATTCAAAATAAAAAGGAAGAGTGTTTAAATGTTCTCAAGAAAGGCAAGCTACTTGGAATTTCTCCAGGCGGAATGAGAGAAGCACTCTTTAGTGATAAATCATACAAGCTCATATGGCATAAGCGTAAAGGTTTCGCTCAGTTAGCTGTAGATATGAAAGTGGTAAGTATGGTGTTCATATCATTATTAAATTTTTGCTGGTTACATTTTATCAGACAGAACATGATGCTAACCAACTGGAAAACTTAGCTTTAATATGATAAGATTTTTTTCTGAAGATAACAGCTGACAAAGTATATTTACTGTAACTGCTGTTTGAGAGTTAAATAAATAAAATAATAATAGCCTAGTTCATATATCCTAATTTTGGAACAAAAGGAAATAGTTTTTGACTTAATTCTTCATAGCCGTGATAGCAAAACTCTTTTCCTTCAATTAACATAGGTCCATACTATACCTCCCCTATTGCTTATATCATATCTTCTGTGATTTTACTGCTATGAAAGAAAATAGTTCTTACCTTATCTTAATGATAAATATTTCAATATCTCAAATATTTTCTCAATATTCAATTATTTAGTAAACAACTACATTTTTTTTAATATTTTAACCCTCTGATTAGATATTCATTCAGTTAAAAAATGGAAGTACGACCTATTCCAAAGATTTATTATTACATAATTGGCATTTTGTGTGTACATAATGATGATTGAACCAGGTATTCAGTATGGAGGGAAAGTTCAAAAATATCAAGAAGGGGCCATATTAGCAATAGCAATAGCAGTAGACTTATATACCGCTTCATAGGCCTATTAGAATGTTTAATAAAACTAATCATGCAAATAGAAAAAAACCAGTGGTACCTTGGTGCCAATTGCTTTGAAACTCATCTAATTTAGTTACCAATACATTTTGATTTGAAAATTTTGTCCGGGTACTCATTGTTTGTTTGTTACTTAACACACAAATTTAAGACACAAGTGTTAGCTGCCTTGTGACTCACTTTATTATTCCTTATGGGAATAATTGTTTGGTAGTCATCATTTCTGATACTCATCATACCTCCCAAGTACCGATGTACTACTGTACAGAACTTGGAGAGAAAATTAAGTCTCACATAATTGGGTCCTTTTCACTCAGATTCCTAGCATTTCAAATCTTTTTCTGTTACCTGGGTTTTTTCTTTCATTCTATCCCTTCAGATCCAGTATTTTGTATTTTTTAATAATCAAGAAGAGGCATTTTAATCTTATTCAATCATTTACAGTTCACTTTATTTTTATACAAAAATAAATATACTAAGTTTATCTGTACACTGCAACAAGACTATCTTTCTTGTTAGAACAGTGTATTTATCTTGCATTAAAGTGGGATTTCGTTTCCATTTGTGATACTCTGGCCAAAATGACCGGCTGACTTTACCATTAATAGCAAATGCTGCATTTGTCATAAACATTACTAAAACTGATAATCTAATTTTTATCATCACCTTATTTAAAAGCATTATGTAAAATTCTCAATTGACCAAGGCAGGATGGGTAGGGAAGTTCAGTATCTATGGGCCTATCTGGGACTGATTATAGCACATAGAAAACAGTAACTTGGATGAAAGAGGAATAAATGAAATCTTCTATGTTCTGTTTGCATAGTCTGAATATCAGGTCCTGTCTAGTGTAGTTGATCCATGCTTTTATGAATCTATTGCCTAGCCCTAGTGACTATTGTGCTGCTATAATTGGCGCTTCAATGCAAGTATAGCATTGCCTTCAGCTGTCAGCTGTTGCCCTCAGCATTTCAGCAACTCAGCTGTCAATGGTACATCCCATGTAGGGTTTTGCCTTGCCATGGCACTGAAGACTGGTAAGGCATACACATTGATGTTGTATCTCTTGTTCTTCCCATTGAATTGGCTCTTCAGGACCTGTGTTTTATCCTTTGGCGGTACTTAAATGCTGCTGTCCTCTTTGTCTGTCCTGTGATTCCTATGTAATTGTGAGGTACACCAGGTACTTGTAACTAGTCTGAATGTTTGCTCTCTGACCTGCTGGTAGTTCCACCCTATCAGTTTTAAACTACCTTCCTTCTCTTTTCTACCATGCTGTAGCTTTCTTGTAAATGCACAACACATGGGGTCAGAAGTGAATTCTTCTACAGCAGTAATGGATGCTAGAGTCAAAGGTTTGATTAAAACAAAAAAACAAACATTTTAAAAAACCTTGTTTATTTAGTAAAAGGTTTACTAAACCTTCTTTGCAGTGTTTACACTGTTTTACACTAATTATTGTTGCACCGTAAAACAGAATCAGCAAAAGACTGGAAGATCAGTTGCAACATTACTGAGCAATCTTTACAGATTGGTGCTTTTTTGTTAGCCTTTTCTTCTTCCTCTTCTTTTTTAAAAAGATGCTCTGGAGTCATTGCCAAATTTGAGGCTTTCTGGGAATGAGGAAATCAAAGGCAATGCTTTCATCAAGGATTTCTTAACAGCAAGGATTACATGACAGCAATTAGCTACCATGAAAAAGAGATCTCATAGAAAATAGCACTGTATTAGGCAGTGGCTAGAGAAGATTTCCTTGAATTGTGTAATACATTTACATTCAGGGATTTAGAAAGTAACATCTTTTAAATTCTATTGAAGAAACTTGAGGCTTGTTAAGGGCCATAAAAAAGTAAGGTAATAAAAGTTTTATCTTTAGATTACATCTACCTAATCCAAAATAATTGAATGATTAGTAAGAGTAAATATTTTGATAGTGCTACATTCAATTGCATTATTGAATAAAGAACAAATTATTTTGGCCATAAGAAATGAGACTGTTTGTCTCTTAAAGAAACCAGATTGTCCCTACAAAATGCTACTGGTATACATTTAGTGGTAGAAATTTACAATTTAAAGGTATTGAAACAGCAAATACTTATGGAAAAAAAGGAGACCAAAACTGTAATCCAACTCTCTGCTCAAGCATTACATGCTCTGATCCTCAAATATATGTTCAGATAGAAAAAAAGACCATCCAGATTGCTGTTTGGTATAAATGACTTTATCTATGAATAGAAAAAAGTTTAAAATGAAAACTAATCTCCAATATAAGAAGAGAGACTAATTAACACTCAGAATCCAACTATTTTTGACACTTCAGTGATAAGGCTTTGATCTCAATTTTAACCTAAACAAAGATTAAGTATATTATAGATCTCTGTCTTGAGTACACTTCAGAGATTGAATGGAGAGTACCAAAGAGAATACTTGTCTTGAAATACATGTGTGAAATGCTGTATTTTTCAGAGTATGAGACAAGTAAGTGGAAAGAGAAAAAGAAAAAGAGAAAAAACAAAGAAAAAGTTGACTTACAAGAGTATCTACCAAAAAATAAATCCAAGTACAAAAAATTAATCATTCAAAAAGTTAATGGGAAAAAAAGAAGAGAAAAAAAATCCAAAAGCAGTCTCAGGGTTTCAAATTGAAAATGGCCAGTATCCTTCAGTACAGCTTTAGCACATTGGTTCGCTGGTTGTGAACAAGCATTCGAGCACCTCGTTGGGGTTGAAAAGCAGCTTCTAAAGCACAGCTGATTGTTGCAGGACGCTGCAATTAGTATGGCAGGCAAAGCGCAGGAGAGGTAAGAGAAGGCAGCAGCTGTTCCGGTTTGCCATTTTGGGTTCCATGCCTTGCATTTTCAGCCTCCAAACACCCCAATTGCTCCCAGAAAATGTGACATGCCCAGGCGTTGATTGGCAGTGATGTGCTCTGGCAATCGCAACAGCCTTGAATGGGTTTGGAGGCTGAAAACGTGAGGCGTGGAGCCCAAACATGCAAACCATTGTCTGTGGCAATCTCTGCAGACAGGAAGAGGACACGCTGAGACCGAAGGTTGGGGGCTGGCGGGTGAGTGGGGCTATATTCGGAGTATAAACCCAAATTTTCAATTTCTTGGGGAGGGGAAAGTGTGTTTTATACTCCGAAAAATACGGTCATGTGAAAGCATAGAATGAAGACAACCAATGAGCTATCATGTGGGCAACAAATCCCAGAGGCTTATTAAAGAGACTTATGAAATAAATGACGCCATGTGCAAATACTAACTTTTTAGTAGAAGAAATGTTTGTGTTAAAACAGTCTAAAGACAGTCAAGCAAGACTTACCACTATTTTTAGAAAATAGCAAATGGGCATGCCATGAGCCCAAAATTCCAGGCTATTGTTGTACATTTCTAGAAACTTGTTTAGACCTCTCATAACTTTTCTTAGAAAAGAAATGAAAAAGAAATGTATGTGGTCACTCATCTTACAAATAACAGGGTGGCTAGTTAAGTGTTAAATGGTTTAACATAGGAATGTGTCTCAACAAAGCAATGGAATGATAGAGATGATGATGATGCAGAAACAAACCTTGGATTCTAGAGAATATATGGTTGTAGGCAGGTGTGGGTTCTGGCCGACACTACTGCTTTGCGCACATGTTGATGCACACAGTGTATACATGCACAGTGCAATTAAAATTGTTCTGCACTGCGCAGAACTGAAAAACAAGATGGTGGCACTGACAACGCTGACTGGGGATCTGGTTCATGGGCGTGGCAGGCCTGGGTCATTGCCAGATCCACTACTGGTTCGGCCGAACCGGTAGGAACCCACCATTGGTTGTGGATTGCAATTTTAAAAAGTCCCATTGTTATAAATAGGCCTTTTTGTGACTTGTCATGTCCACATGGAAGCTATTTTCTGAATATGCTAAATGCCAGGTCTGTGGTTCATAAAGCTCTCCTCGTCCGGGACGTAATATTAGACAAGGGGGCAGACCTGGCATGTATTACTGAAACCTGGCTGGGCCCGGAGGGAGGAGTCCCCCTCACTGAAATGTGCCCAGAGGGATTTCAGGTGCTCCACCAGCCGTGGCCCCAGAAAAGGGGTGGGGGAGTGGCTGTCATTGTCCGAAAGTCATTAGTTCCTCATAGGATCCCTGCTCCGGAGCTTGTCAGGTGTGAGTCCTTGTTGTTGAAGTTGGACCTTGGGGGTCAAGTGGGCTTGCTGTTAACGTACCTACCTCCCAACAGCGTTGCAACAGCCCTCCCCTAGCTCCTCGAGTCAGTTGCCGAGCTGGCAGTAGAGTTCCCCAGGCTTATGGTGCTGGGGGATTTCAACCTGCCTACACTCGGCAAACGCTCTGATGGGGCGCAGGAGTTCATGGTCCATGGCAGCCATGGACTTGACCCAAGTAATCCAGGGTCTGACTCATTCAGCGGGTCACACACTTGACCTCGTATTCCTCTCGGAGCAGTGGAGGCATGATCTAGAGTTGAGGGGTATTAAGATCTTGCCCTTGTCATGGTCTGATCACTTCCTACTGAGGCTTGACTTTCGAAAACCAATCCCCCACTGTAGGGAGGAGGAACCGATTAGGTGGTTCCGCCCCAGACGCCTGATGGACCCTATGGGATTTCAGATGGCGCTTGGGGTGATACCTGACACTCTCGTCCACAGTCCGGTCGAGTCCTTAGTCACTGCTTGGAATATAGCAGCGACGGAGGCTCTAAACCGGATTGCGCCTTTGCGACCTCTCCAAGGTAGCGGATCCAGGAGAGCTCCTTGGTTTACTGAGGAACTCCGGGAGATGAAGCGCCAAAAGAGACGCCTAGAGGGCCGCTGGAGGGCCAGTAAATCTGAGTCAGACCGAGCACTGATGAGAGCCTATATCAGAGCCTATCTCATGGCAATACGGGCGGTGAAATGTTTGCATTTTGCCGCTCTTATTGCATCCGCTGAATCATGCCCAGCCGCCTTGTTTAGGATAACCCGCTCCCTCCTGAAAGGGAGGGACACGGATGAACCTTTACAAGGTAGAACTGAGGAATTTGTTCAGTATTTAACGGATAAAGTCGCTCGGATACGGACAGACCTGGACTCCAATTGCACGGTACCAGCCGAGGTACCGGGGGAAGGTCTTGAGCGGAGTTTATGGAATGAGTTTCAATTTGTCGCGCCTGAGGAAGTGGACAAGGCCATGGGAGCGATGAGCACCTCCACTTGTATACTGCACCCGTTCCCTTCCTGGCTGGTTTCGAATGGCTGGGTCCAGACGATAATTAACGGGAGGGATCCTTCCCGCTCCTCCTAAAGGATGCGGTGGTGAGACCCCTCCTGAAGAAACCATCTCTGGACCCAGCCATTTTGAGCAACTATTGTCCAGTCTCCAACCTTCCCTTTGTAGGGAAGGTTGTTGAGAAAGTGGTGGCCTCTCAACTCCGACGGTCCTTGGATGAAACCGATTTTCTGGATCCCTTTCAGTCCAGTTTCAGGCCTGGTTACAGCACGGAAACTGCTTTGGTCGCGCTGATCGATGATCTCTGGCAAGCCAGGGATAGGGGTCACTCCTCTATCCTTGTGCTCCTTGACCTCTCAGTGGCCTTCGATACCATCGACCATGGTATCCTTCTGCAACGGTTGCGGGTAGTGGGAGTGGGAGGCACTGTTCTTCAGTGGTTCTCCTACCTCTCGGACAGGTCGCAGTCGGTGTTGGTCGGAGGGCAGAGATCAACCCCAAGGCCCCTCAAGTATGGGGTGCCACAGTGTTCGGTCCTGTCCCCCCTCCTATTTAACATCTACATGAAGCCGCTGGGTGAGATCATACATCGGCACGGGATTAAATACCATCAATACGCGAATGATACACAGTTGTATCTGTCCGCCCCGTGCCAACTCAGTGAAGTGGTAGAAGTGATGTGCCAGTGCCTGGAGGCTGTCAGGGTCTGGATGGGAACAAACAAGCTTGCGCTCAATCCCGACAAGACCGAGTAGCTATTGATGCTCCCTCCCAAAGATGGTCCAGCTATTCCATCTCTTAGCCTGGGGGTGAAATTATACGCCCCTCAGAGAGGGCTCACAATTTGGGAGTCCTCCTGGATCCGCAGCTGACTTTAGAACATCATCTGTCGGCTGTGACCAGGGGGACCTTTGCCCAATGTCGGCTGGCGATCCTCCGGGGGAGAGCCTTCTCTGTTGCAGCTCCGGCCCTCTGGAATGAGCTCCCCGTGGAGATCCGGACCCTTACTACCCTCCCGACCTTCCGTAAAGCTACCAAGTCCTGGCTGTTCCGACAGGCTGGGGGCTGTTGAAATATCCAGCCCTGCTTCAATTGTGAATGTTGTGCATTTTTAATTTTTTTGTATCATCTTATTTATTCCCCTTTCCCTGTTTTATTGTGAGCCGCCCGGAGTCCTTCGGGAGTGGGCGGCATACAAAACTAATAAAACAAACAAACAAACAATATGCAACAGGAAACTTTTATGAAAGTATATACTGCAAGTGTTCAAATTTCCTGTGTCATTGGCCCTAAAAAAGTTCCTTATTTTTTCTGCGTTACATTATTGCTTCCATTTTAGAAGGAGTACTGCATGTTCTATATTTATATATAGTTTATCTTCATAATTTGTGCTTGAAAAAAAGCCATTCTGGTTCATGAGATGCATACTACATAGAAGTAACTGTGAATAACCAAATATATTATGGACATTGAGCAAGACAAATGTAAGATATAATCCAGAACTCCCTGCTACATGATTGAATAATTGATTGATATTTAATTTGGGTGGATATTTAATGTGACTGCAATCCAAACATTACTAAATTATATACTCTTAGTTTAAGACCGTAACAAAATGTTCATTTTCTTTCCAAAAGAAAAGGGAAAATAGAAAAAAGAGTTTTCATATCCTTGGAAGCAGCCAGGTGTCATTGTTTGTATATATTCGTGTTTTCCTTTCTTTTTCTTTATACTTCTCTATCCTTATTCTCTTTTTACTCTTTATCTTTTCTTGATCATTAGTTTATGCTGTTGTTTTTATGTGTATGCTTTGCAAAATGTAATAAAATTATTTGACCAGACATCACTACATTATGATTGTTGTTGTTTTAAGCATATAGAAATTGAAGATTATGAGGCTAAAAGGCAAAGTCCTTAAGTATTAAGAAAAACTATGGTCGATCAGTGATAATAATTAGGTATATCTTAAGTGCAGGTTGAGTTAGAAAAGGTAAGAATGTTAGGTGTGTGCATCAGAACTAAGCAAGATCAGTAAGAAATTATGATACCTGCTCTGTGAAAAGACCTCAGTGAATCAAAATAAGGGGCGCCCCAGAGTTTAATGTTTATCCCAACCTTTGTGCAAAGAGTAGCTTAAAATGGCGAGGAACCTGACTCCTCACTTACATATTCAAAACAGCCACATGTGCCTCTTGGACCAATTCTTCACCTTCTAAAAAATTTATAATGATGTTTTTTATCATTTTAAAACTTTTAATTTTAAATTATTCTAATTTTAATGCTTCATTGTATTAAAGATATTGTGTATTGGCCAGAGCCCCTCTACAAGGGAAATGGGAAATTAAGAAATATGAAGTACAGGTAGTCCTTGACTTATGACCAGAACTGAGTCCAAAACCTCTGTTGCTAAGCAAGACAGTTGTTAAATAAGTTTTGCCCCACTTTACAACTTTCTTTGCCACAATTGTTAAGTGAATCATTGCAGTTCTTAAGTTAGTAACACTGTTGTTAAGTGAATCTGGCTTCCTCATTGACTTTGCTTTGTTGTCAAATTTCTTATTTTTGATCATGTGACCATGGGGTTGCTGCAATGGTTGTAAGTGTGAAAACTGTCCCAAGACACTTTTTTCAGTCCCATTGTAACTTCAAACAGTCACTAAATGAACTGTTGTAAGTTGAAAGACTACCTGTATAAATAAATAAATTAAATAGGGGCTGATGGTCTCTTAATACTTCAATATAATTATTTTTTATTAAAAAAATCTATTTTTTTCTTTAGCCTATTATACCCATGTGTACACAAAATATTCGCGAAGGATATTGGATCTTTGGGCGATCAAGTAAGGCATACTTATATTGCATATTTTAATTTGAAAATTATTTATTGTTCAGTGTATAGCTCTATGTTTTGCATAACATTTAGAGTGTATACGACACAGAGAGGTTCCTAGCCCCATTCTCTTTGGGAAGCAGAGTTTAACTCAGATCACGGTTGAGTCTACTAGTGTAATAAAGTAATAAATTATTGTACTTTTAATTGCCTTGATGAAGAACACTTTTCTTGGGAAACTAAAACAACATATGCGTAATACACAGTCATCACTGTGCTTCTTATGTGAAGAAAGAGATTTTCTTGAAGTATAATACCAATGCTGAGTTTGTTCTTTAGCTTCACACCATTCCAAACACTTAGGAGCATTTTAGATTGTCGGAGGATCTGCAAAACAATAGCTGCTTTGTTTACCCTTTTCTCTATTTGGAAAATGAAGAGGGAAGAAGGAAATCTGCACAATAATTATAGCTTTTAAGGCGTGATATGCATCAAGGCTTCTCCAGAGTGCCTTGCAAAGAGATGTTGTAACCCTATTACAATTTGCTACACCCTGTTCTCTGCTTATTGCTGATAACTGAAGAGCAATATTTGAAACAAAAATGTAGCAAAGTGAAGTATGTCAAGCGCATTAAATCAGAAGCCAAGTTGGTTCAAATGAATAAGGTTTATTGTAGGTTAACACTCTCTCTAAAAATCTGAACTACTAATGGTTGAAGTGAATTCAAGTGAGCTGGACTTAGATCCTTTGTGGGCACAAAGGGGCTCGAGACTGATGATGCACTTGACCTCTCCCTCAGGTTCATCTACATCTGTTCATCTGTGATTGATATATTGAATTTCTTCCAGTCCTTTTAATTAATTCTTTACATCCCAGGTATCTTATTCATTAATCCATACCCTGAACTCATCATTTTATGCTATAAATTGTTAATCTGCTTTCTGTCTTGTTAGAATTTAGTTGTAGCATTCCCATACAGAATTTTTGTGGCAGTCTGAAATCAGAATCAAATTTATCAGTTCTCACAGAGTTAACTAAGTTATTACTAGCTACAGCATCCTGCTATGCAATGTCTTCATTTGAATCTTTGCACTGTTGGTAAGTTCTGATTAGCTTGTTACCTCTTGCAGAAATCTTTCCTTACTTGGTTGTTAACTTGATTAGATTATTGAGATGTTCCTTCAGTATTTAGAATGCAATTAATTTGACCCTGGAGACTTAAATTCATTCCAAATAAATTCCCTGACCATGTTTCTTTGAGTTTCAAGTTATAACCTACCTTCTTTTTTCTGTTTTTTAAAAAAATGGTGTTGCAAAACATGTCCTTTTGCGGGAAATGAAGAAAACAAAAGAAATATTCAATAGCACTCTTCTGTGTTAGTATTTTTCTGTTTTACAATGTGTGTGTGTGTTTCATTTTTATTATTTCTATACGTATAATTTTTCCCTTTTTATAAAAACTATTTTATTTCTTGATTTTATTTTAGATATGTTTTCTACTTTTTTAATAAAGACTCTGCTCTACTTCTTGAGTATTTATAAATAGTGCCACAAGAGAAAAACCACTATTTGCCTGCTTCTTATGGAGTTGTAAAAAATACTATAGAATAATTTTTTGCATGAAAAATAACAAAGCCATGGGGAAAGAGTCTAGTAACATTGTTACATGCAATGTCTATGCAATGTCTGTATTCCTATCTATGTAGGATTCAACTGACACTTGCAATAGGTGTAAATTGGTTAGATTAGTGAAGAAAAGGCAAACAATTTGAAGGCAAGTCAAACCACAGAAATTCCTGACACACCCATACTAAACACTTTCAAGTTTGTTTATTTATCAGATTAATTTGCCACCCATCTTATGGTTTAGGCAAGTTTCAATAGTGAATTTGAAGAACATGATGAACTGTTAAAATCAGAAGTGTCTATCCAGACAAGAGGAAGAATAAGAGTACTATGTCAGGTAAAGAACAGAAAGATTGAGAAGGCAACCCAAGCCTTCTCTAAAACTAGGCAGTCAATTTCATATTGTCCCCCAGGAAGGAAACACATAGCTGAAGAAAAGACTTTCTCAAATGTTTCAGTGATAAGAAGTAAGGTTTCAGTAACAAGAAATAAAGTAGCTCAGACTTTCCCAAAGAAAAAAGGCATATGTTGGTAATCGATGACTCAGTTTTCAGAGGAACAGTCATCAATTTGTAGACCATACAATTTCTTTAAGAAAAGTATGTTGTTTACCAGGTGCAAAGATCAGAAATTTGATACAACTAAGAGTCTGAAAACAATTTCAATGAATGATGGGCAATTAGGCAGGAAAGCCAAAGAGACAGGATTACAGGTGGTGCTTTCATCTGTCAACAGAAAAAGGTTAACATCCAATGAGGGAATATAGTAGAAGTACATTTATGGATATGGTACCATGTAGAGCAGCGGACATCATCCGGTGGTCCGCAATAAAATTTTAGGGGTCCGCAGAAAAATTATTTGCATTTTTTATATTGTACTAAATGCTCTTTATCTTTTTTTTAAATTCATATTGGTGGTCCATGGGATTTAAAATTATGAATTAAAACCTCACTTAAGTAGGAAAAACCAAATGCAATAGGTACAGAATAAGCTATACGTGCCTCAATAATAGTAACTGAGAGGAAATCTTAAGGGTACTAGCGGAACATCAGTAAAGTATGAGCAGCAATGTACTGCAGGTACCAAAAAAGGCCAATGCAATCCTAGACTGCATCAACAGAGAGATAACATCAACTTTATGAGAAATGATAATACCCTTACATACTGCTCTAGGAATACTGTATCCAGTTCTGGTTGCCAAATACAAATAAGATTGTGAGACCCTAGAAACTGCAACGAGCAATGAAGATGATAAAAGGTCTGAAGGTTAAATGATATGATGACCAGCTAGATATATCTAGTTTACCAAAGAAAAGGAGTAACGGGGATATGGTAACATTCTTCTAGTACTAGAGAAAAAAGAGAATTGACTTTAAAGCACCAGAGGGCAGGACAAGAAATAAGTGGAAGGTTATTAAATAGAGGTGAAATTTAGGAGGTAATTTGACAGTGAGAACAATTAATCAAATAGGTTGTCTCCTGGAGCTGTGGGTTTTCCATTAGAGAAGGTTTTCAAAAATTGTCTGAACAACCATTTGACCAGGATAGTACAAGGTGTCCTGCTTTGAACAGGGGTTTGGTCTAGAAGACCTCCAAGATCCCTTCCAGCTTATGATTCTATGTTCCAACATTGTACAAGACAAATTGTGTATGTGTGTGTGTGTGTGTGTGCTGTACTTGTTGTATTCGGATCTTTTCCCATGTAAGATTGAGATTGTCTTGGCAACATTTCGGCGAGGTCTCACTCGCCATATTCAGGCTGGTGTTTTTGGCTTAAAGTGTGATCGGAGCTGCCATCTTTCTATAAATCTTGGTGGGGTGTGTGGAGTGCTGCCGTTGTTTCAGTAAATTGATTGATTGGATGTGTGGCTATATCATGATTGATCAATTGGTGCTGATTGGTGCTAGCTATGTGTAAATTGTTGTTTCGTGTTGTAATGGCCTGGGCGGTTGTTGAAGTGTTCAGTTTTGGAGATTAACTTGGTTCCTTCAAAATTAATTTCATGTCCTGTAGCTTTAAGGTGCTGGAAAAGGGAGGAAGTTTTTTCTTTTTTTCTTACTGCGTTCTTGTGTTCTGCGATGCGTGCATTTATTCTCCTGTTCGTTTGTCCTATGGATGTTGCAGGGCAGATTTTGCAGGGTATTTCGTAGACTCCTGGGTTTTCTAGCTGGATTTTGTCTTTGGGGTTTCTTTTTTTTTAAATAATTTTTTTACTTATTTATTTATTTCCAAAACAAACATATATTGTAAAAAGTATATCAGCTGGTTACAAAAAGTTTTTGTGCATCTCTTCCACTGTCATCAAATATAATTCATATTAATTCAAATATCTTAACTCAAATATTTACTATATTAACATCATCATACCTCCACTTTTATTTGACTACAGTTATTTAAACATCCTTCATCCTTAAATATACCAAGATTCAATCCATAACCACATGCTGGCATTTCATTTGCTTATTTATAAAATCCTCCATTAACATTAAATCCTCATATCCTGTTTTAGCTAAACATCCATAATATTTAATACCAAAATTTTCTAATCCTCCATGTATATAATTTATTATCATTATCCTTTCTTTATTTAACTATATCCTATATCATAGCATTGGTTAAAATTTATCTGTATATAGTTTTTTTTTATAATTATTATTGTTATTAATAATCTTTATATATAATCCAAAAATATTTCTAACCTCCCCTTCTCATATCCAATTATTACTTATCATAACAACTCAACATTGTATACATTACTATCATTATCAATTTTTATTTAGCTATACCTATTACCAATGGATTTAACTAAGTTTAGCTAATTTTGAATTATACTCTTCCATCTATCAACCTGTATCTCTCCAATAACAGAACAGTCTTATATCTGCTGCCATTTGTGGATCCAATTCTCCAAACATCTTTTTGAATGAATCCATACGAAGAAATCTTTGCACCTTCTTGTTTGTGGTATCTCTCATATAATTTTGATGCCCTCTTTTTGTTTCCTTTATCAGCTTGTCTTTAATTCTCAGCAGTGGTATCAAATGTTTTGCAAATAGTATTTCATAGTCCATAAATTCTTTGATATTTTCTTCTCCTATGCCCTGTCTTTTGAAGTAAATTTTCTCTCCATTTAACTCCTCTTCAAATATTCCATTCTTTCCTCCCTCAGAGATAAACCAATTGTCACGAATATCAACAAGCTCAAATTCTTTATCTCTGTGTTTCATCTTATTTTGTATTTGGAAAACATCCTCAGTTTTTTCCTCATAATTTGTTGCCAAAAACACCAAATAATCCAATTTTCTCTGAATTCTGTCCTCTGTATCAGACAGCCTCTTCAAAGCTGAAAGTATCGCTTAGAGAGATGCTTGAAAAGATGGCATGTTTATACGCAGTTGTATTTTTTCTTAAAAGCTCTGAAGCATTCGCAAGTGAAAGCAGACTACAAAGGGAACAGCTGTACAATCTTATCATATCTTAAGCCAGAACAGCCAAGCAATAAAAATGTCAAGATATAAACAGTCAAATTGTAGTCGATTAGTTTACAGCCAGCTTACAGAGAATCAGAAGAAATGTTGGAGTAATCTATCCGTTTGAAAAGGTTTACTTAGAATCAATCCATGTGAATAACATTTAAAGAGTAAGATAACCACTGTCCAAAACCATTAAAAAGATCAAAATCACCGCTAGGTTCTTCTATTCTTTAATTTAGTTTTAAAAATTTTTAGGCGGTACGTTTTTCTTTAAACAATAAAAGGTTCTTACCAGCTTAAAAAACATCTTCTTCAAATTGCCCTGACTTTAAACTTTAAATTTTAATAGGATTTGTATGCCACCCACTGCCTAGGGACTCTGGGCGGCTCATAACAAGTAAAAGCATTTAAAATATTTAAAAATACAGAATTAAAATCAATAGAACATCCATTCCATTAAGTGGGGCTGGAAATTAATCAACAGCCCCAGGCCTGCCAGAACAGCCAGGTCTTTGTCGCTTTACAGAAGGCCGGGAGAGTGGTGAGGGTCCGGATCTTTGCAGGTAGCTCGTTCCACAAGGCTGGTGCAGCTACAGAGAAGTCCCTCCCTCGGGGAGCCGCCAGCCGGCATTGTCCAGTCGACGGCACCTGGAGGAGGCCCAACCTGTGTGATCTTATTGGTCATTGGGAGGTAAATGGCAGGAGGCGGTCTCTCAGGTAGCCAGGTCCAATACCATGTAGGGCTTTAAAAGTAATGACTAGCACCTTGAAGTGGGTCCGGAGGCCAATGGGAAGCCAGTGCAGCTCACGGAGGATAGGTATAACATGGGTGTACCTAGGCTGACTTTGTCAGCCTTAAAAGACTGGAATTTTTACTGCCAGACGAAGACTTTAAACCTGCTTTTCTCAGAGATTTGTGATATCCCCGAGATCAGCAAGATGTAATCTTCCTGTTCACCATCTCTTCGGGATGATTTAGGTCCATTAGAACCCCCCAGCAATAAAAGTATCGAGTGCGATCTCAGAGCTTTGAGATCACATGTCGTCTCGTCGCGGCATCCAGGCTCCGCCCCCATCTTTGGGGTTTCTTAAGATGTTGGTTATTTTTTGGTCAGTGTTGAAGGCTGTCTTGATATTGTGTTTGTGGAGAATTTTGCTGATTTTATTTGTGGTGTCTTTGATTTAAGGGAGGAGAGCAATGCCTTTGTCCTGTTCTATGTCTCAGTTTTGGGGGGAGTCTCCCTTTGGATTAGGTTGGTAATTATTTTTCTTTGGAATCCATTGGAGATTAATACGTTTGTGAGAGTGTTTAATTCAGTTTTCAGGTGGTCTTTGTCGGCTAGGCGTTTGGTTCTGGAGATGAGGGTCTTGGCTACAGAGTTGATCTGTGCAAGTTGGTGTGTGTTTAAGAGCAGTTGGTGTGTGTTTTTTTCTGGTAGATGGTGTGTCCTAGGGAGCCATTGGGTTTTTTGTAGATTAGGACATCCAGAAAGGGTAGTTTGTTGTTTGCTTCTATTTCCATAGTGAATTATATTTTGGGGTGTAGACTGTTGAGATGTGTGAGGAAGTTGTCCATTTTTTCTTTCCCATGTGGCCAAATCACGAAAGTGTCATCAACATATCTAAGCTAGAGTTTGTGTTTGTGTTCAGATTTATCTAAGGCGTTAGTTTCAAAATATTCCATGTATAAGTTTGCGATGACGGGTGAGAGGGATGATCCCATGGGTGCTCATTCTATCTGTTTATCTTTGTCCATTATGGATGAAGTATGTGTTAATTAGGCAGTGGTTGGTCAGGTCCAGGATGTGTTTAGGGGGGTTGTGTTTGTTCTGGATAGCTGTCAAGGCTTCTTTTATAGGCACTTGGGTGAAGTGGGATATGACATCGAACCTCACGAGTAGGTCGCTGGGTTGTAGGTTTTGTTCCTTTATTGTTTCTATGAAGTGGAGTGAGTTTTGTATGTGTGAGGTGATGGATTCTGTGTAGGGTTGGAGAAAAAAAGAAAAAGCTTCCTCCCTTTTCCGCACCTTAAAGCTACAGGACATGAAATTAATTTTGAAGGAACCAGGAAGCTATCGAAATAGAGAAACACCCCCACAACATGAATAAATATGATGATACCTCCCGCCTTCCAGACATCTAGAAACCAGCCCTAGTCAACAAACGAGCTCCACCCACCACCCAGGCCGTTACAACTCAAAGCAACAATGGACACAAAGCCAGCACCAATCAGCACCAATTGACCAATCATGATATAGCCACACATCCAATCAATCCACTTACTGAAACAACGGCAGCACTCCCCCCCCCCCACACACAAGTACAACACACACATACACACATATATGTTGCATTTGTGCTGCTAAATAAACTGGCAATACATTGTGTGGGGGGGGGGGTTCCTCTTATACTGGTACATGCTACGCCTAATAACCAAAACTATTGGTATTTCTCAACTATAAATTACTGCTGAGAAAATTGTTGCTTCATTGTTGTTATTGAAAGATCCTAACCTTGTCTAAATTTTTCAGTCTCTGCTTCTTTATTAACAGTAACTCAGTGTAAAGGAGATCACACTTTGATAGCAGATAATCTGATGTGCTGAAAAAAGGACAGCATCCTCAAGTTATCACTCCTGATATTATCTATAGATCTTTAAAATTACATTTTTAATTTTAAAATTACTAAAATCTAGCAGCTGAAAAGATTACCATGCCCTGCCTTAGAAGAATTGCTGTTGACAGTTTCCATCTTAAATTATGCTAATAAAGTAAAATCAAGTACAGAAGGGTTATGTTCTTGAGACAGACTTCTCAATGCTAGGCAAATTTATATAGTTCCTGTGAAGAAAAAAATATGATTTAAGGCACAAACAAGTAACAAAAGTGATCTTAGAATCAGATTCTATTTCTCACAGATCTCTAGGTTGAATCTGTAAGCATATATATAAAATTATTTTAAAAACAGCAGTTTAAGTACTCATATTTTGAGGGGGGGGAGACAAAATAAATCATATTAGAATAAACAAATATATGCATTTCTGTCCATGGGATTTCTTTTTCCTTTGCAGAGTATTTCCATAATTACTATTTAGTTTAACTGCCTGTGTAATAAAATATTTAGCTAAAAAACTCAGCCATGGAATCTATAGATAGAGGCATAAGGCATGGTATATGGGCATCTGCTAATTCAAATTTTGACAAAGAGAAATCCACTACATTCGAGTGAAATTTTGGTTGAATCCAGAGGAAGCATTTGATGAATTGCGCTTTGCCTGAGGAACGGGATAGAAAGGTAGTTTTCCTTATGCCCCTTTTCTCGTTGGTTCCTTTTGTTTGGAAAAAATATATCCCTACTCTATCTGACTGGTGCAGCCTGTGAACTATGGTACAAAACTGAACAATGTAGAAAGAATTTATATATCTGAATCTGGGTTTCTGCTGAAGCCCAATGTAAAGCTTTTCATAAAAACTTTTCCAATTGTGAAATAACAAGCCAACATACAACCCAGGAAATAGAGAATATGGTTTCTTACAACAATTTTTCCTGTGTTAATCTGCTATAGATTCCTTATTCTCCAAACAATGGATTTTGTTAAACCCTTATTTAAGAGAGTGACTTTGGGATACAATAATAAATAGAAACCCCTGCATTTTAATTTTTTGCTTGCCAGAAAGTGTGTGTGTGGCGCGCGCACACGCGCATATGCATGCAGGTGTGTATAATTTTTATTTAAATGAATAGCTTTATGACTATATTGCAGCTAAAGAGCCACGATAGTTCTGTTGAGTGATTCCAATAAAATGTAGTTTAGATATTTAAACTGATTCAAATTGGTATTGGTTTTAACTTTATTTTTCTTTCACAGGAGCTTTAGCTAGGCGGCTATATGAATATAGTCGAATTCCCTTCCTTCCAGTGTATGGTGGATTTCCAGTCAAATTTCGTACTTACATTGGAGAGCCCATTCTGTATAATCCAAATGTAACTTCTGAGGAATTGGCTGAGAAGGTACCATTTGTTTATTAAACATCTTCAATTCCTGCATAATTGTCAACAAACATTTCTATTTTAATTAATGCATTACATTAATTTAATGTCTCAAAGCTTTTTATAAGACTACTATAATTCAAATTATTCCTGGAAAGGTATTTTCTTTTTTGTATTTTCAAAACAGTGCAAGTAAAATCCAGTAGTGGCCAAATTCTATTACTAAATTGTGGAAATTATACTTAGTGGCATTAATCTTAAAACAGTTTGGTACTTACAAACAGATAGCTTCAAATAAAACCAGCCAAAATATTTTAGATGACGTTATATTCTTCGAATAGATTGGCAAGTTCTAGCTATTGTGGGTTCTAAACATTATTTATTTTATCATTTTTATTATTTTTTCAATGTCTATAGCTGCCCATTTCAATCTGACTCTGGGCAACTCAAGAAATAGATTATGGTTAAAACACTAAAACATTTTTAAATAATAAGAAACAATAAAAACATCAAAAACATACATAGCAGCAGGAAACAGGGTCCTTAACACATTCAGGGCCCCAGGTTTATTAATAGATTAAAGTTATGATTTATAGATTAATATATCACAGTATTTTGCCGTGAGAAATTTATAGTCTAGTTGTTTTGGCATATAATGTCCTATAGCACTGTCCCAAGGGAACGAGTTGAAACAGTTTAGGTTCAGGATGTGAGTGGTCAGTAGATATATTTTCAGTTCCCTTCTGATCTGCGCAATATACATGTCTTCTATGGAAGGCAGGCTGGTTGCAGTTGTTTTTTCTGCAGTCTTAACTACGTTGGAGAATGTATCTGTCCTGTTGTTTAGTTGTTGTACCAAACCAGTATAGAAGTACAAACGATAGACTCAATAATTCCTCTGTAAAACTGTTATCAACAGCTCCTGGGGCATCCCGAACTTCCTGAGCTGACGCAGGGAGAATGTTCTTTATTGAGCCTTTTTAATAATGGTTCTAATATTAAATGTTCATTTCAAGCCCTTGGATTATATAACTACAAAACCTGAAAGACTGTTACTTTTCTGTTGAATATAGCAAGAGGTGGTAGAAGGGCTTTATTTAATTTAAAAATATATAAAAATGGCTGTGTGTGTGTATGTTCCAGCATATCTGTCAGGACTTGTTACTCCTGATGAAGTGGACAAGGTCATGGGAGCGGTGAGTGCCTCCACATGTGTACTGTACCTTCGTTGGGAAGGTTGTTGAGAAAGTGGTGGCCTTTCAGCTCCGACGGTCCTTGGATGAAGCCGATTATCTGGATCCCTTTCAGTCCGGATTCAGGCCTGGCTACAGCACGGAAACTGCTTTGGTCGCACTGACCAATGATCTCTGGAGAGCCAGGGACGGAGATCATGCCTCCGTCCTAGTGCTTCTTGACCTCTCAGCGGCCTTCGATACCATCGACCATGGTATCCTTCTGCGGCGGTTACGGGAGGTGGGGGTGGGAGGCACCGTTCTTCGGTGGTTCTCCTACCTCTCGGACAGGTCACAGTCGGTGTTGGTCGGGGGGCAGACGTCGACCCCTAGGCCCCTGAAATACGGGGTGCCGCAAGGTTCGGTCCTGTCCCCCCTCCTGTTTAACATCTACATGAAGCTGTTGGGCGAGATCATTCGGCGGCACGGGATAAAATACCATCAGTATGCAAACGATACCCAGTTGTATCTGTCCGCCCCGTGCCAACTCAGTGAAGCGGTTGACGTGATGTGTCAATGCCTGGAGGCTGTTAGGGTCTGGATGGGGGTAAACAAGCTTGCGCTCAATCCAGACAACACCGAGTGGCTGGTGTGTTTCCCTCCCAAAAATTGACTAAGTATTCCATCACTCAGGCTGGGGGGTGAAATTCTACGCCCCTCAGACAGGGTTCGCAATTTGGGGGTCCTCCTGGATCCACAGCTGACCTTAGAACATCATTTGTTGGCTGTGACCAGGGGGGCATTTTCCCAGGTTCGCCTGGTGCACCAATTGCATTCCTACCTGAACCGGGAGGCACTCGCAACAGTCACTCATGTCCTTGTGACCTCAAGACTGGACTACTGCAATGCGCTCTACATGGGGCAGCCCTTGAAGAGCATTCGGAGACTTCAGCTCGTCCAGAATGCAGCCGCGCGAGCGATTGTGGGTGCACCTCGGTACACCCACGTTACACCTATCCTCCGCGAGCTGCACTGGTTACCGATTGGTCTCCGGATACGCTTCAAGGTGCTAGTCGTCACTTATAAAGCCCTTCATGGTATTGGACCTGGGTACTTGAGAGACCGCCTGCTGCCAATTCATTTCATTCATTTCATTTTATTATATTTATATGCCGCTCTTTTCCCCCGAAGGGGACTCAGGGCGGCTAACAAATCAGGGAAGGGGGGGTACAGACAAAAAATAAAAAACGAAACATAACAATACATAATTTAAAAACACACAACAGTCATACCATTCGAAATGGGGGCAGCAACTCTTTAGCCCCAGGCCTGTCGGAACAGCCAGGTTTTAACGGCTTTGCGGAAGGCCTGGAGGGTGGTGAGGGTTCGAATCTCCATGGGGAGTTCGTTCCAAAGGGTCAGAGCAGCCACAGAGAAGGCTCTCCTCCGGGTAGTCGCCAGCCGATACTGGCCGGCGGATGGAATTCGGAGGAGGCCTAATCTGTGGGATCTAATCGGTCTATTGGAGGTAATTGGCAGCAGGCGGTCTCTCAAGTACCCAGGTCCAATACCATGAAGGGCTTTATAAGTGACGACTAGCGCCTTGAAGTGTATCCGGAGACCAATAGGCAGCCAGTGCAGCTCGCGGAGGATAGGTGTTACGTGGGTGAACCGAGGTGCACCCACAATCGCTCGCGCGGCTGCATTCTGGACGAGCTGAAGTCTCTGAATGCTCTTCAAGGGCTGCCCCATGTAGAGCACATTGCAGTAGTCCAGTCTAGAGGTCACAGGGGCACGAGTGACTGTTGTGAGGGCCTCCCGGTTCAGGTAGGGACGCAACTGGTGCACCAGGCGAACCTGGGCAAATGCCCCCCTGGTCACAGCCGACAAGTGATGTTCAAAAGTCAGCTGTGGGTCCAGGAGGACTCCCAAATTGCATACCCTGTCTGAGGGGCATACTGTTTGACCTCCCAGCCTGAGAGATGGAAAACTTGGCCAATTAGTAGGAGGGAAACACACCAGCCACTCGGTCTTATCCGGATTGAGAACAAGCTTGTTAACCCCCATCCAGTCCCTAACAGCCTCGAGGCACTGGCACATCACGTCAAACACTTCATTGAGTTGGCACGGGGCGGACAGATACAGCTGCGTATCGTCCGCATACTGATGGTATTTTATCCCGTGCCGTCGAATGATCTCACCCAGCGGCGTCATGTAGATGTTAAACAGGAGGGGGGACAGGACTGAACCCTGCGGCACCCCATAATTCAGTGGCCTAGGGGTCGATCTCTGCCCTCCCACCAACACCGACTGTGACCTGTCCGAGAGGTAAGAGGAGAACCACCGTATGACAGTGCCTCCCACCCCCACCTCCCGCAGTCGTCGCAGAAGGATACCATGGTCGATGGTATCGAAGGCCGCTGAGAGGTCAAGGAGCACTAGGACGGAGGCATAACCTCCATCCCTGGCTCTCCAGAGATCAATTACCTCCCAAAGGACCATTAGATCCCACAGATTAGGCCTCCTCTGGGTTCCATGTCATCCGGCTACTACCTGGGGGAGGGCCTTTTCTGTGGCTGTTCTGGCCCTTTGGAACGAGCTCCCTGCAGAGATTCGGACCCTCACTTCTCTCCAGGCCTTCCGTAAAGCCGTTAAAACCTGGCTGTGCCGGCAGGCCTGGGGTTGATGAGTTCCCTTCCCCTCTCGAATTGTGTGACTGTTGATTGTCTTTTAAATTCCCTTGTACCTTTTTGTTGTATTTCCTTTGTGTTTACCTTCCCCCCCCCTTGGGTTTGTGAGCCACCCTGAGTTCCTCAGGGAAAAGGGCGGCATATAAATAAAATAAACCTTCAAACCTTCAACCTATCTCTGGAACGCCTCAAGCAATTTCACCCAAAAATGGTGCGCAGATGACTTTCTCTGGAAAAAAAAATACTGTGAGAGTAAGACACCCCTAACACCCCATAGGATATGTGTTGTGTTCAGATACAGCCTGTTGTGCCTTAAAATGGCTTCTACTGTATTCCCGTAAAATGGCTTCTATTGTACAGCGCAGTGGAGTTGCCATGGTAACGACTTCACAGTACTCCTCAAGAGGGCTCCCTCTGGTAAGGGGGAAAATCCAACATTAGAAATTACATTTGGGCTGGACATTTCCCCCACTATAAATAAATACCTGGCCAATGCCAGGTTATTGGCTAGTTTAAAAATAAATATATATATAAGAGTTGTAATCTGACAGACTTTATTTAGTCTAGATCTGGGAATTGGAAGAAGGGACCCCCACATCCTTTCTCAAGGTATTTCTAGCCTGTATACTTTTCTATGAGAATAAAAAGCTATAATTTTATATAATGCCTCCCTTTATTCCGAGCCTTTTGGGGACACAGAACAGATCGGGCCTAAATACTATTTGGATTTGAGAGTACCAAGGATGTAGCTTTCATAAATTTAACATTTATTTACATACCCTTATTTTTAAATATGCATTTTATACACAATAGTCCAACATAATTGTGATAATGAATCATTTCTTCCTTTTTTAAACTGTCATTTTCAGACCCAAATTGCTCTCCAGTCATTAATTAGAAAGCACCAGCAAATTCCTGGAAGCATCTGTCGGGCTTTATTGGAAAGATTTCACAAAGAAAAGAAAAAGGAGTAAATTGGTCAAATGTTATGATTAGGCCAAGTGAGACAACACGCTGCTAATTATTATGAGTTTGACAATCATACAGGATATCAAAAATTTTAATTTATATTATTTTCTAATTTAGTATTGTACTTTTTTTCTAGCAAAGAAAGGATAAAGTATTATGCGATTTTTCATTTGCATGAAAAAAGCACTTCATAAGGCTTTTAAAACATGGTTTTATTTCAAGGTTGAAATGTTACTTAGAAACTGGTATGCTTACGGGTAGGTAGGTCATGATTAGTGAATGATACAATACTAGACTTATTATGAGTTGTAATTTGAGAAGTTGTATATAAGTAGATCCAAAATTCCGTTAAGGTGAAGTTACACGTGTGCAATTGGGGTGGAGATTTTAGACACTCTTCATCTTCATATGTGCAAAATGGATAAAAGGCAGATTCTGTCAAAGAAAAACAGTGCGAGCGTAATTAAAACAAATATTTTCCGTAATTGAATGATATGAACATAATCATAGCAATACTAAATTAGGATGAATTTAGGGAAGAATTATTTTGTGTTTGCTTTTTATAAATGTGATTTATATACTGGTATATGAATTTCAATGCAGCCATTTTATTGGATTCATTAATCACACTAATAAATATGTTTTAGACTGATTTGGTTCCTTGGCTGCTATTTATATTGTGCATTTTACTACCGTATTGTTTTTAAACATTGTAAGCCATCCAGAATTACTAATGTGAGATAGGCAGTTGTATAAATCTTAAGAAATATATTTTTTAAAATATTAAAATCATATTGAACAAGATGGCATTTGTGTTGTGCTTCACTGCAATATGTATTGGAGTGGTAAAGAATTTCACTATTGGGTTTTTGTGAAACAGGCAATCTTTGTAGACTATCTTGAAGCTGTATTTCACCAGGCATTTTTAACAAAGTAAATTTTTATGGGATATATTTAGAATGGAAGGAAATTTTGTTTGTATCAAATGTGTTCAAACTGATGGTCTGTCTGGATAAGCATGTAGGGCAGGCTGGTAGAAGACATGGTCTGCATGCAGCTCATCAGCCATATTTTTAATAATAAAATGATAGTTCACCCTCACGAAGGATCTGCAACCATTGCCACAAAGACACATTGCTCCAACACCTCCCGGCCTTACCAATGCCGCCAGCTCTGTTGCTGCTCCACCAGCCATCAAACAATTACAGGTAGTCCCTGACTTACAGCAGTTCACTTAGTGACCATTCAAATTTACAACGGCACTGAAAAAATTAAATTATGCTGTTTTTCACACTTACCACTATAGTAGCATCCCTATGGTCACATGATCAAAATCCAGACATTTGGGAACTGACTCACATTTATGACCAGTGTCCCCAGGTCATGTGATTTCCTTTTGTGACCTTCTGACAAGCAAAGTCAATGGAAAAACTAGATTTGCTTAACAATTGTGTTAATAAACTGACAACTGAAATAATTCACTAAACTGGGACAAGGTCATAAAATGGGGGTAAATTCACTTAACAAATGTTTCATTTAGCAACAAAAGTTTTGGGCTCAATTGTGGTCATAAATCAAGAACTACCTATAATTGGCATACCAGCTATTTCTTTGCAGAAAGCTAATATTTTTAATTAATTAAGATGGCCCTTTTCCATCTACAACTTGTGTAACTCTGGTGTAGCAGGTTGTGCAAATAGTCTTAAGATTGGATTTCAACAGATGTTTTGACTAATAAATGAATAAAAACACTGAAATAAATTTAAAAAATATTGGCGTGGAAACCAATCTGATATAAACTACTTTCAGTGAAAACTGACGTTGGGCTTTGTTTTTGTTAGAAATTCAAATTTTATCTGCTGGTAACATTGGGGAACAAATACCATATTGCAAGACTAAGCATTGCTAGAAGCAATGCAACCAAATGAGGATTTGGATTAACAAACAAAAATCTCAAAAAGACGTAATTCATGAGCATACAAAAACTAATATTCAATAGTTTTAGAAGACAAATAATAAAAGGAACTTCTGATGAACTGCCAGAACATTAGAACAACACAAACACACAAACCCATATACACACAACTGTTTTCCACAAACCATACTTTTCTTTTGCATTTATACATGTCCTAATTTAGGCTCCTCAGGACATTTCATAGACTACCTTTCAGGAGCCTTCTATCCTATACTTTTGAAAATTAAAAGGAACTTTCTCTTTAAGCAGTCTGACTTCAGGTATTCATTTTCAGTTCAGTCATCCAGACTTCTTTGATCTTCCATCAAGTAAAACAGAAGGGTAGAGTTTAATATTAAGCTACACATTTCCAAACACTGATGAAGATGTAAATCCTCTTATCCAACTTGAGGTTCAAAGATAAGCAGATTTAAAGACATATTTCAATAGGTTTTTTTTCAAAAAGTATGTATGCATATTTATATTTTAAACCAAAAGTCAGTGCCCAGATAAATTACATTAAATGTTTGAATTGGCAGAGATGACAGCTTCAAAAATGTAAACTTGCTGGTAATTTTAATAGTGACAATGAAGATGAAATTTTTTTTTACAGCATCATGACAGCCAATAAATAAGGACATTATGGCCCATAACAATAAAATGATTCATGGAATATCATCACAAAGCTTCACCTAGAAGGAAAGCTTAAGAAACACGAACCCAAGCTTTGGTGGGAAAATTTGTAATGAGAGATGTTTGGGGATGCAGATGATATTACACAAATTTCCTTGAGTATAGCACTCAATTCAGAGCAGATTTTTAAAAAGTGGTTAAGAAATGTCCGATAGCACAAGAAGGAAATATATTAACACTAACCTTACACCCAGGAGTGAAATCTACTTACCTTTGCTACCAGTTTGCAAATGTGAGCACACGCATTAGAACTGTATTAGAATGTATGACACCCAGGTGCCACTTTTCACACATTGATTTATTTTTTTAAAAAATAATGAAAAAAATAGGTCAAAGCTATGGGCAGGGTTTATGTCTTTCTGCCTAACTATCCTTGCAAGGCCATTCAGGACATGTCAGAAGTCCACTGGTATATATTTGGATATGTACAGAAAAGTGATGTGATAAAACGGGGACCAGCAGGTCTTTCGATACAGATTATACCAATATCTTCCCTTCTGTTCCTGAAAATCCTTGGTTAGTTGGAGAAATGATGAGGGAGACATTCCTGCAGCATCTCAGGTGACCACTAAGGACAGCAGCTACACACCTAAACTTGCTATGTTTTGCTAGAAACTTTTATTAGGCAGCCATTCATGCTCAGCAGTAGCACTTCAAAGTGGAATCAGAAAAGGGGGGACAATGGTCTTCTAGTCAAAGTTATGCGGGCATCTTCTTACGTCTTAGATCAATTTAAAATGTAGACAAGCTGGACGTTTTTAGGCTCATCTGCTTCATTCTGAATTGTACCAGTTTTACTCATTGAAGTAAAGGTCTTTGTCCAGAAACAGCAGTATAAGCAACATAAGACATTTTAATCTGAAATACAAGCATACAGAATATTGTGCATTAGAAAGTAAACACGAGATGAAACAGACCCTCCTCAATTATAACACAAGGGTCATAAACTTTCTGCATTTTGCTATATAATATTACGCCTCGGCGAGCAAAACCGTCAAGCAAATGAAAAAAACAGGAAGTGCCACAAAACAAAACGAGCATGCGCCAAAGTCTTGCCTTCCCTTCGGCAGCGTCAGGGCACCTCGAACTTGATAGAGCCAGAATATAGTAGAGTGACAAGGCGAGGGACTTAGTGAGTGACAAGGCGAGGGACTGTGGAGCTACTCTAATTCTCTGAGTCCGATCTGTATTTTGTGTATTCGCTGAAAGAGGCCGCCTGCTTCCTGATTCCGAGTCGCCTGTATAGGGTGATTACATAGCAGGCAAAGTATTTCCTTAAACCACAATTTGGTGAAACCACGGATTGTCTGATTCCGGCTTTTCACACTTTCATTTCATCTGCAGAGCAACGGGGCGGTGCCAATAACTTTATAGAAGGATACAACTGGAATGGGGAAAACTGGTATGCTGCCTTGGGGCTTGTGGGAAAAGGCGAGGTATCGGGGTTATTCGTTCATTTAATTCGATTTCACTCCGCTCTCCACCATCCTCTTTGCAGAAAGACAGTGGATCTCTCTGCGCACCTACTTATGGCGGAGCTGCAGCCCGCAACTCGAGCAGCCGACCCCTCCGAGACGCGCGCTCGCGGGTCCCCCTCTGGGAAGCACGGTAGCGTCGGAGGCTGGCTGGGCTCCAAAGGAGCCTCGGTGCCTTTCGAAGCGCACACTCCCAATGCCGCCCTCCTGGGAGTGGGGAGCAAAATCAGAAGGGAAGCTGGGGTCTTTCGGACGGCGAAGCACTTTCCTGCCCTTAAAAGAGGGCGAAGGGGAAGGACTTCCTGGCTGGACTGTCCCGGGTTAGCTGAATGCCGGCCGGTGAGGGGGAGAGCGCGGGCATTGGGGTTTTTTTTGGTTGACCAGCGTCGTTGCACCCTCTGTGGCCAAAGCGCCCCCCCCCCCCCTTTTCTATTCCTGCGAAGCTCCGGACCCTTCCCTGCCCGTCTGTCCTGAAGCTTTTCTCCGTGGATCTCCCATCTCCGGTCGGAAGAAAATCCTGAAGGGATTACCTGAAGGGAGGCAGCTCTGCTTCTTGAAAGGCTCCCAAGGGAATTCGTTGTAAAGGCGGGAGTCCCGAGGATGTTTTCCCTCTGCCGCTGGGAGAGGAATCCTGCGGATGCTGGAGTGAAGAAATGATTGTATTCAAAGCTTTGCTGGCCTTAACTTTGGTAGGGTTTTGGTAGGATCAAAGGAAAAGCAACCGAAGGCCCTTCCCCTTCTCAGCTCACCTCAGCTTTAGTATTAAAATGTGAATCTACTCCTTTACAGGACAGGTGAACCTGCAGAAGATTCGGTACCAGCCAGAAATTTTTGAAGAGCAGAGGAGAAGCTGCATCTGATCACCTTTCTTTCTTGAAATTAAGCATATCCAACAGCTTTGCCTGTCTTTTACCCTCCTGATGAGTTGCAACATTAATTCCTCCCAGTAAACCAGTAATCCCAGGTGGATGAAAATCATCAAAAAAAGTGTGTTTCTTAATTCCCAATGGATCTAGATTATTTAATGAATGTGTCAATCAGAACAGATCTTGACTTGCTTGGTGCAAAAGTTCCCAAAATAATTTCTGACAGATGGCAATGTTGCCCATCCAAAACATGCCAATCATGAACAAATTTATTATGTATACTTAGTCAGTTTCTTGACTGATGTTTCCTCTAATAGACTATAGCACAGAAAAAATTAATATGGTAATAATTTGGAAATCTTTAAGGTGCCACAAGATTCTTTGTGGTTTTGCTGTAAAGAAGCAACCTTTTCAAACTTTTATATAAAATTGCAAGAGGAGATAGGAGGTCATTTCAAGAACATATCACCAATTCAGTCTCCTTTTGAATGTTCAATAATTTTGCCTTGCGTGAATTGGACTATTGTGTATAAAATGCATATTTAAAAATAAGGGTATGTTCTTATATTTTGTAGGGACGTGGAGTTGACTTTTTATATCTTCTTGGATTGCTTGAAGTGACTTCCTTTTGATACAGTGTAATAGAAGTGTGATACAAAGTACAACATTAAAATAAGGGATCACACGAAAGCTTTGCATAATATTTATTACAAAACCTGTATTGTTTTTTAGTAGTACATGAAGTTAGAATCAAGACTTTCAAGCTAAGCAAGTATGTCAAGATCTCAAATATGTTATTCTTAGATCAGATGATGCACTTAGACATGACTATAGTTCATGTTTATTTACTATATGCAATATAGTATGTTCTATATGCAGTATATTATGCATTTCTATAATCATTTGTTTGAAATGAAACTTTATTAAGTTTAATTGGACTCATTTCTTAGGAAACATATGTAGATTAGCATTCTTGTATTTTTCTCTCTAATAATTCAAATTAATAATTAAAAGTCAAATTAACAATTCAAGGACAAATATACGATGGTCTAGACTTTTAAAATGCTTTATGTTTTATTTCCTTTTTAAACAGAACATGATACACCAAAATGAATCCTGCGGTACAGAACAGATATCCTATTTAACATGCATGTTTTATATATTAGAAGAATGGACTGGAGTAGAAAACTTGGGAGAATATCTGAGTTACCTCATCTATCTCACATGGCTATTTATGCCACTACTCTTAGTTTTTTTGCTTCCAACAATTATCATCCTCCTCATTTACATTTCGGCTATCATTGTTCATATTTACAAAAGAAAGACAGACATAAAAGAAGGTTATTTGAATGATTTCTGGGATGGTGCAAGACAAACATTGGCAACTATGTGGTATGCTCATGGAAGAATATGGAATGGTACGTATCCTACCATTCTTGTGCATGACAGTTGTGAATTACATTATCCTCAGTCTGAAGGACAGATATTCATAAAAGTCATTGGATAATTTAATGCTTAGTTCCAATTCCTGTAATTTTTCAAAATAATGCTTTTAGTATTATGTCAGAGATTCATTTTATTTTACTTTATAATCTTCACCTTTCCTAAGTTGATAATGCATAAATAAATATTGTTAAAAAGGGCATATAGAAATATAGGATAAATGTTCCCCTAACAAAATGACAGTGGTATATGGTGTGTTTCAGAAGCTCAAGTATGATTTTGTGATATGGTTGCTTCTATTAAAATGGCTCTGGCTGTGTGATAGTGTTGTGGAAAACATGAACTCTCCTGAACTGCTCCAAGAGTGATGGCTGGACCTTTTTGTGTGAAGGATGATAGACTGCTGGCTGGACTTTCTATGTTTTTGGTCCCCAGAACCCCTGGAGTCTTATAGATGCAGAAATGAAGAAAGTGTCTATGTGACTTATTGCCATGGGAATTTGACCCTGTTCCTGAGGAAGTGGACAGGATTTCAAGGAATGTGAGCTCCACCACCTATGAGTTAGATTTATGTCCCACATGGTCAGTAAAGGTTTCCCAGGTGGTAATGTGATGGTGGGTGCTAGCAGTAGTTAATGCATTTGTGGATGAGAGGGTCCATTAAAGAGATTGTGGTTAATTGGGAACAAAACATTAATTAGGAGCAAAAGATCTATTTGTGCCTTCTGCTTTATGGGGTCTTTTAGGGATCAGTGTATCGTGGGCTGTCCCCTGATATGGCTAGACGACATCGCTAGGGCTTGCTGCCTTAGAAGAATGAGGTAAATCCTCAGGTATGACTCACACCCTGGTCAGCCTTCGTTATTCTACCATCTGGATATAGAAGCATAGGCAGCTGCACAAACAGTCTGAACAACAGTTTTTATCCGTGGACTGTCAGAGTCCTGAATGAAAAATAACGCTACAACAATGATGGCTAACCTTTTTCGGATTGCGTGCCTAAAGTGGGGGGAACACAGGGGGGTCGTGTGCAGGCATGCCCACACTCATAATGCTATACGTGCAACCCAGATGTGCATGTGCGCGAAACCCTCCCATGTGCATATGCATGCAACTAGCACAATTTCTCCCAGGTTTGGCATGCTTTTTTTGCCCTCCCCAGGCTCCAGAGACTTTCTAGGAGCCCAGGAAGGCAGAAAACAGCCCCTCCTCCCCACCCTGGAAGCCCTTTGGAGGCTTCAGGAGCTTTTCTGAAGGCTCCAGAAGGCGAAAAATGTCCCTGCAGGGAACCCGAAAATTCAGGAACAGTGACTTCTGGTTTGGCCGTAGAGCCATTTTTTCACGCTCCGGAGGCTTCAAGGAAGCCTTCAGAGGGCAAAAAAATGGCCTTAAAAGAAGGCTGAAGTCAGCTAGCCAGCTAGCATGCACATTGGTGCTGACAGGGCAACGTGCCCTAACAAATGGCTCCGTATGCCACCTGTGGCACGCGTGCCATAGGTTCGCCATCACAGCTCTACAACAACATACTATGATTGACTAGCAGAGCTGGTGTGACGTGCAATAAGTTCACATGGTGCAATAGGACTGGCTGTTAGTAGGATTCACTGGGCTAGGGATTTTCTGTCTTTTCTGTCTTTCACTGAGTTGTTAAATAATGCAATACCTCAAAATAAATGGAAATAGACTTATAAAATTAAAGTTTTATTACAATATTTTCATGAAAATCTTTTTTGAACTGAAATGAGCTCACTACACACACTAAACTCGATTCTTCTTCCTTGTGAGGCTCCTCTTGGTGCATTTACGCTTGTGAGTAGCATCTGGAATATCTTTCTGAAGCATCCAACAGTAGTCTGCCATCATTGTAATGCTTCATTTTCCCTGGTATCTCCTTTCCATCTCTTTAATGTCTTGCTGGAATCGTTCACCTTGTTCCTCACTCACAGCTCCCAAATTTTCAGGAAAGTAGTCAAGGTGGGACTGGAGGAAATGCACTTTCAAACTCATCAGGCAACCTAAAGTTTTAAATGCTTTCAGCATTCTTCCTATGATCTTTTTGTACTGAGGATCTTTGTTATTGCCTAAACATTTCTGTATGACTTCTTTAAATGCAATCCACCCTTCTTTTTGAGGATCCGTCATGGTATTGACAAATTCTTGATCAACTATAAGCCTTCTAATGTCTGCTCTGACGAACACACCTTCCTTCAATTTTGCCTCCGACAGGCATGGAAACTTGGTGACCAAGTATTTGAAGCATTCTCCATCTCTTGGAAGTGATTTTACGATTTGCTTCATCAATCCCAATTTTATGTGGAGAGGTGGGAAGGTATCAAAGTTTCTCAGAGGACATTTTTTTTCACCGACTGTTAGCACCCTCAGCTACCAATTCTTCTTGGTCCAGTGATTTTGTCGGTCTTGACTGTCCCATAAACACAGAAAACAAGGGTATTTGGTATACCCAGCTTTTTGCCCAAGCAGCATGCACGTGTCCTCACACACTTGCCAACCATGGTCTTCATATTTAAGTTTACGAAGAACCAATTTCAAGTTCTCGTAGGTTTCCTTCAAGTGTACGGAATGAACTACAGGTATGGAAGCGTAAAAACAGTTGTGGAGTAAAACTGCTTTGAGACTTCTTTTTGAAGAATCTATAAAAAGACACCATTGCTCTGAATCATATTGGATTTTAAATTGACCCATCAGACCTTCGATATCGATGCAATAAACCAACTTGTCTTCCTGGGTGAAGTAAGGGACGAACTCCTTTTCACGATGTCTGAACCATGAAGATGAGACTCCTGGCAATAATAAATTCCTGCTTTTCAGCCTTGATCCAAGTAATCACTATGGTTCTTTTGCTCTTGCCGTACCATAGGAATCCCATAATGGAAAGATTTTTTCTTACCCTTGAAGCAGTTTCGGAAGTCTTCAACAAACCATTTGCTCACTTTATGAGGCGCCAGAGGTGGGTTCCTACCAGTTCACACCTATTCGGTAGAACCGGTTCATCAAATCTACCAAACCGGTTAGAAGAGGTCCCACCAGTGGACCTGGAAAGCAGGCCACACCTACAGAAGAGGTTCCAAAAATTTTTGAAACCCACCACTGCCACCCAGAGAGAGAGAGAGAGACAAGACAGACAGACAGAAAGACAGACTGACAGAGAGAGAGAGAGAAAGAGAAAGAAAGGAAGAAATAAAGAAAAAAGAAAGAAAGAGTGAGAGAGAGATGAAAGAAAAAAGGGACAGAGAGATAAAAGGAAGGAGAGAAAGAGAGAGAGAACACATGGCCGGCAAGCCACTCCCACCAGGTCACATGGCCAGCAAGCCACTCTCACAAAGGAGGCCACACTCACAGAGTAGGTTCCAAAAATTTTTGAAACCCACCACTGTGAGGCGCCCAAACTTTATCTTGATCTCTAATTTTTAGTCCAAAGTATGCAAAGTATAATTTTTTCACAAAGTCTGTAATGTTCTGCTGTTGCTTCAACACTGTATATTCACCACAGATGAAACAGAAACTGTCTGGTGAATTAATACACTTTCGCGGAGCCATAACATAACAGTTGAAGAATGACGAGCTAACATGAATTGCGATGAAAACGTGTGAACAGCCTAGAACCAAGAACCTGATGATGATTCGTGCACAAGTGTGGCATGCAGGAGAGAGCAGCTCTGTGTCTGTACATGCAACGTCACAGTGCTGGCCACGCCCCCTGCACTGATTGGAGATGCTGCTATCTGCCCTGTGTCTCCCTCCCACTGGATTCTTCAGGAAAGATTAACCCCTTCTACCATTAGAAGCATAGACTTAAAACTTGCTTAGCTTATGTAGATATTGCTGACCATCAGATTTACAGTGCTATATTTTTTTTACAGAACTCGGACAAACCCTTTAAGGTTTTTTTTTGACATTTTATATCTTAAATGTACTTATGTGACTTAATTAATAGTAATTTGGACTTTAAATTTGGTTAAAAACCCATAATATTAAAAAAAATACCAAAAATTAAAAAAAAAGATAAATTTGAAGACAATTTTGTATGTTGTGGCAAATCATGACATCTAGGAGTTTTTTCAATATTTTATTTGTTTTCAGCACACCAAAATACATGGAAATTAGATAAAAATAATCAAACAGCTTTTTAGTCGCAGACCTGTGTTATTTTTCATCAGCTAGCCCAAATTCATTTTGAAGATGATAATTCTCCAAAACAAAAAAGCCATATATGTGATTGGCATGAGTAATAAAAAAATCAGTGAATATTAATACAAAGATATTCAACTGAAATGGAATTATAATGTAATGAATAATTGCCATGCACTGTAATGTATTTATAGTTAGTATCATAATTAGTTTCATAACTAATTATAGTTTTATAATTTTAATATCTTAAGAATATTTTGTTAAATAAACTGGTATCAAATGCTAACTGTGAATGTTTCTGTCCATAACAGGTTATGAGGTGCATGGTCTTGAAAAACTACCAGATGGACCAGCAATTATTATTTTTTATCATGGAGTAACTCCCGTAGACTTTTTCTACTTGGTAGCCACTGTTTTGATCAGGAAAAGAAGAATGCTCCATGTTGTTGCTGATCATTTTGTGTTTTTAGTTCCAGGTAATTGTCCCGAGCAATTATGAAAAATTATACATCTCAAATAATGTACAATATGGATAAGCTTTATTTCACATTTAAGTTGTGATATATATTGAAAGATAGCAGTAAACTAAATTATTTTCTTATTTTAAATAACAATAAATTCAGTTACTAATTAATCCAGTATGGCTTGTTAAAATTTAGTTTCCTATCCAGAAGTCTTATACAGCCGCATTCTATTTAAAAGAAAAGTGAATTGCAGTGTAACTTAGATATACCATTGTATTGGCTTTGGATTTCAAATTTCTTATCATGAAATATAAGAAAGATTTTGAAGATTTCTTATTAGGATAAAACTATCATTATAAAAAAATTGTACATTTATAATTCTTATCACTGTTGATTTGAAAGTATTTGATTAGATATAGATTGATGAAAATCTAATCCTTTTTTATGTCTTTCTCATAATTTACACCTGCTTTGTAATTGATTGTTTATTCTGCATTGTTCTGATAAAATATAGTATCTATGGAGAGATTATAATTTTATATCAATATTAATCTTACAACAGATTCTTATGAATTCCAGGTTTAAAGTTATTAATTGACGTCATCCATGTTCTGCATGGATCGCAGGAAGAATGTAGAAAAGTATTAGAAAATGGAGGACTGGTAGCAATTTCACCAGGGGGAGTACGGGAAGCACTGTTCAGTGATGAAAATTATACTATTATGTGGAAAAATCGTAAAGGGTTTGCTCAAGTGGCCATTGACACAAAAGTGGTGAGTATTCTGTGGGAATAACTGGAATATAAGATTACAGCTGTTTATGTATGCAATGCTTAGAAGCAAGAAAGGGAAATTTAATGTTGAAAATCATGTAGTTTTTTTTTTAAAATGTAATTTTTTACTTTATACATCACTATAAAATAACTGTTGAAGGGAGGGGAAAAAGAAACACACCAGTATCAGACTGTATCTATAGAGCTTATTTACAGTGTCACTTTGCTTTACAAGAATCTGAGGTACCAGGTTCTACTTACTCTGATCCTTTTAAAAATAATTTTCACACATTTCTAGAAACTGTAATGAAACATGTTCCTTGATTTAGTATGCTTCCTTATGCAAATCAATTTAATTTACATTTTAATCACTTAATATTACCCTGTTTTCCCCAAAATAAGACCTCCCCAGATAATAAGCCAAATTGGGCTTCTGAGCGGATGTGCTAAAATAAGCCCTCTACTGAAAATAAGCCCTCCCCAAAAATAAACTGCATATGCAGTCGGTCCCCACCGTTTCCTCTGGTTGCTTGCTGCGCAAACAACACGAAGTGAGGAGGTGAGGCCAGAGGGGGGAAAGGGAGGGGGAACATGTACCATGCACTCCACACATCCTTACCTAATGGCTGTTCCTGCAATCCTCGCCACGGTGCCCCTTTTGTCATGCTAATGGCTGCTGCAAAAAGAGTGACAGGTGCAGTGATGCGCAACACAGAAGCAGCCATGAGCTGACAACGCTTGCCGTCTTCTGTACTTCAAAACTAATAAGACGTCCCTGAAAATAAAGCCAAGTGCTTATTTCAGGGGTAAAAGAAAATAAGAAACATGGTATTTTAAAAAAATCAATTAAGAATAGTTCAGTCTTTTTCAAATTTATCCAAGTTTTCAAAACAACTTTAAAAAAAAGAATTTAGGAAAAAAGTGGTTTTGACATTGGGCAATGGATGGGAAAGGAGCAGTTTTCTAGTCTGTTCTTCTGTTTGGCTTTTCTTGTCATATAAAAACAGCTGATGTAATTCTATAACTATACACATTAAAAAGAGTCATAAATATCATTAAAAAGGGCAAAAGAGAAAGTATCTCTTCAGATTTCTCAATACAAATTTCCCATAATATTTATATAAATGTTATGGGATTATGAAATGTGGTAATTTTTACTTAATACCAAGTTAATTCTAATTATAGCTGACATTGAACAATTCAAATACCGGTAATCCCAAAGTTTATGAATCAAATTCTAATGTAGTCTTTCTGGGGTTTCTCTTATGCTTTCTTTGGTTGTGTGATACTTTTGTAGTGACAAATGCATAACTGTTTCAACTGCAGTCTTCACAGGGACACATTGGAAAGCCAGTTGGCATCAGCAAAACCCCATTTTTTTAAAGCAGTGAAGCAGATACAGCCCTCAGAAGCTTCTATGGGTTTTCAGAAACTTTCCCAAATGTATATGCACAGCTGCTTTGCTTTGGTGATATTGCCACTTAAAATATTGCCTCACATACATTTATAGACAACATAAGAAATGCTTCAAGGAGTTGTCTGAGCTTTCAGAGAAAGCAGCTGAATGAATGTTTTAAGCATGAATGCATTGCATGTGCCAATACACTTTGCAAAATGCTTTTCCCATTCTTAATGCAGACAAAATGATTATTACCAGCACCTCAGATTTCTCCATAAAGTCTTTGATGAAAGAGAAAATTTAAGAAGATCCTAGATAATTTTCTGTTTTGTTAATTGCTTGCAGGACAAGGTTGTTTTTCTGAAATGTGATGAACTTCATGCATAAAATTGCAGGTATATAGAGCAGCGCAAAAAATCAATTCACTTAACATTGTAGTTCAAATCTTCTCAGAGTGCAGCCCTATAATCCCGATAGAAGACTGAAATTGCAATAATTGGAGACTTATCTAATTTTGTAATGAAAAGCTTTGACTCAGAATGGATGACTAAGACTCAAATTCCCTGTAAATTACAAAATTCACCCACTGAGTGCTTGCAAAAAAAGAAAAAGATACTTTAGTTTCTTACATCAACTACTAGATGGAAATGTGACAAAGAAATAGCTTCCTATACTTGTTCCTCTTCATTTTTCAGTTAATCTGTCTTATCTGCTTTTAGATCCAAGTATATAACTTTGTAATTTAGTAAAAAAAAATCAGTTTATTATGGGAAATAAATTAATACATATCTCCATTAATCTATTCTTTCAGCCCATCATTCCTATGTTCACACGAAATATTCGGGAAAATTTTCGAGTAGTTGGAAGAGGAATAAGTATGCAATTTTATTTGGATTGCATTGTATTAAGTCAATTGTTATTATATTTTGTTCGCCCTGATTAGAGCTCATTTTGATTCTCATGCCTATAGTGCTGGAAGTGATTTTAAATAAAATGCTCTGGTTTTTAATAACCTGCTCTAATATATAAATAAGTTGCTTGCCCTGTTATATAAGAGGAATCTGTTGTTATTTCATTTATATATTGTCTTTCTGCGGCAGCTGAAATTTGGAAATATCTGGATTTCCCCCATTTTTAATGCCAGTTCAACAATACTCTGCAATATATTAATCTGTCTAATGTAAAGTTGTCATGAGATCTGCATGAAGGACAGACAAAATTAAGTACCACAGATGAATCCATGTTCATCTCTTTAATCACTACATTACACTACAGTCTGGACATGTAGAATTTGTTGGCTGTTCTGCATGACAACAATTTTTTATCATTTGCTTTTGAGGTTTGATATGTCTTCTTTGAGAGATTAATTTTATAATCTAAAAACCTGAAAACATTGACAAACTCAATTACAAGGCCAGTTTAGTATAGTGGTTAAGTTGCTTGACTAGAAACTGGGTCACTCTGAGTTCTAGTATTCTCTTAGGCATAACACCCAATTGGGTGGTTGTGGCTCAGTCACTCATCACAGAATTGTTGTGGGGAAAATATGAGGCAGCAACATATACCTTTGCTATATAAAGTAAAGCAGATATAAATTAAAATTATTATTGACAAATGTAACTCATAAGAACAGTTCTTGATAAAGCAAGAAGCAGCTATTTAATAGCCAACCTACCTCTACAATATTCACAGATAGGCGGTGGAAGCATATTTCTTTTCGACCATGGGTTAGAATGCAGTATTGCCAATCAACTCTGGCTACAGCCCAGGAGTTTGATTCTGATTAGGTGAAGGTTGACTAGGCCTTCCTTTTTTCCAAGGTCAGTAAATTGAGGACCCAGATTATTAGGGCAACATGCTGACACTTGTAAACTATTCATAGAGTACTATAAGGCACTATAGAGCAGAATATAAGTAAGTGCTATCACTAAGCGGGCTAATGGACATCACCAAATTTTATGGTAATGACTTCCACAGAACTCTGGCACAACATCCTTACTTTGTTCTGATTTGTGTTAGGAAGAAACATTTTTTAGCCGTGGTGGCACACGGAGCCATATTTGCTGGCACACCAGTCAGTTCCAGCGCACATGCGCATACTGACAAGCTGATTTTCAGCCTTCCAAAGTGCCAGGGGAGACTGTTTTCACCCTCCCCAGGCTTCAGGAAAGCCTCTGGAGGCTGGGGAGGGTGAAAAACAGGGCCAATGGGCTAACCGGAAGTTGGTTCTTGAACTTCCAGTTGTCCCATTGGGTCCGTTTTTTGCTCTCCCCAGGCTTCAGGAAAGCCTCAGCAGGGTCAACCAGAAGTTTGGAAACGATCCTTTTCCAGCTTCCGGAGGGCCTCCAGGGCGCTGGGCGAGGCTGTTTTTGCCCTCCCCAGTCTTCATGGAAAGCTTCCGGAGGCTGGGGGCATGCACATACGCAGATGGGCAAGGAGAATTGAATTGTTGTGGGCACGCATATGCACGTGATAGCACAATTTTGGCACACCATAAGAAAAAGGTTCGCCATCACTGTTCTATAGATTTCTGAGTGTCTCAGTCCTTTTAGGTGAAATTAGAGATGACGTCTTCCATGAAGATGACTTCGAGACTCCAAACTTTTCCAGACCATTACAAACCAGTATAGAGCACTGCTTCTCCTTGTAGTTACCTCTCTTCTGTATCCTCTCCTTTCACTAGATCCTAGGTTTTTTAGCCTTGTATGTTTATCTATCATTTAATATTTTTTAGCAAACTGCCATGTAGCTTTAATTTCCTAATGCAGAGGTCAAGATGATGGCATTAACTTGCTGTTCAGATTTGTGTCAGGAAGCAATTTTATACAGATTATTTATTGAATCACTACTTCTTGGACTTTTTAAATGACCAAATGGGTAAAAATACATAATTGTATCTGCTACCCTATTAATCTCTCTTTTTTCAATTAATCAGAATTATTAAGATCGATATATGAGCATTTTCGTTTCCCAATATTCCCTATGTATGGAAACTTTCCAGTTAAATTGCAGACTTATTTTGGAGATCCTATTCCATATGATCCAAACACCACAGCAGAAGAACTAACCCAAAAAGTAAGATCTTCCTTTTCGAATATTAATATTTTGATGCCAGCTCACAAATTTAATATAAAGACTCCTGGCTGTATTACCAAAATACTTTCAGCTTATACTATATGGATATTCAGATAACATTTGTGTGATTCAAACTGTGGATCAAAACATATACATTTTGATTCAAATAAATAATACAATAGCACAAGCTTGTTTGAAAATTAGGCTGAATGAAAGGGAAATTCTGTCAATACTATTGATTTGTTTTCTAGGCAAAGTTCCCAAAGTACAAGGAATTGTTGACTTTTATTCATTATTTATGTAGCAGTGGTATTTTCCGGTTCTCTCAAATTTCTAGTTCTTAAATGCATAATGGTCAATTGCTTATAGTTTAAATATTTAGGAACTGCTTTTAAATGTTTTTTATGAATTGATTCTGAACTATTTGGAATTCTTTTTTGTTTTAAAAGGTAGCATTTTAATTTATGTTCATTAAAATTATAGAAATAAAAATACATTTTACAGTTCAATCATATAGAAGCAAAAGTACATTATGATGTAATTAGCATAGCTTAAGGAACTTTTATAGAGCCAAAGAAGAGATCAACTATCAATAATATGATAGTAAAACTCAGCAGTCAACAGCTATTAAATATGGTTTTTCAAACTTTTTTAAAAAAAATAAAAATGAGAGAGAGAGAGATGCATATCCTTCAGGAGACAGTACACTGTGGTTGGAACTATTTACCAAAATGATTCAGTCAGACTAAATTTAGGGCTTCAACAAAATTTCAAATGGACCAAAATTGACAAGTCCCACCCTACTGCTGTCAGCACTCCTTCATTGGATAATCAGGAAAGAAAACCACGAGACTCCATTGATAGAAATCAAGTGTACTTTTACTAATTATAAATTATCAGAAGCGTAGCAAAGCGAAGACTGATTATTTAGGCGCGAAAGCAAATGATATATAGAATAACCCATTCCCCACCCCTTGGCATCCCAGTCACAGTCCAATCATAATTCTCCCAAGTGTCAGGTGTGAGATAACTTCGAAAGGCATCACCAAGATGGAATGTCGGTGCCATTGGCCTTGGCGGGAAACCTCCTCCGCATGCGCAGTAAGACAGGCAGCAGAAACTCCAGAATCTTCCTCCAGCACAATTAGTAGTCCCCTCCCAAATACCATGCCCCCCTCCCCGTTTCAATGGCAGCCGAAGCAGCAGCAAAGCAAGAGGCTGACAACTGCACTAATTCACTTTTATAAAAATAATTATTTTATTCTTCTTGCCAAATTAGGGTTTGTCTTTCATCATGAATACATTTTTCAGTGAAGAATTGGGAGAGAGTATGAAACTACCATATTTTTCGGAGTATAAGACACACCGGAGTATAAAACGCAGCAAGGTTTTGAAGAGACAAATTTAAAAAAAAAAGTTTTTGCACTCTGCAGACCTCCCAAAAATGGGCCTGTTTTTTGCAAAAACGGGGCTGTTTTTTTTTTCAAACAAAGGGCATGAATAGCTTTTAGGAGGTTTGTAGAGTGCCCCCCCAAACGAGCAAAAAACAGCCCATTTTTTACAAAAAACGGTCAATTTTTGTAAAAAAAAGGGCATGCATAGCCTTTAGGAGGCTTATAGAGTGTTTTTGAGGGCTGGAGGGGGGTGGTGGCAAAATTGACCAAAAACAGCCCATTCTTTGCTCATTTCTGCCCTCCCCAGCCCCCAGGAGCACTCTGAAAGCATCCTAAAAGCTATGCACGGCCATTTTGGTGAAGGGGCGGGGTTTCAGGAGACAAAAAATGCTGTATTCAGTGTATAAGATTTTCAGTCTCTTTTTTGAGGAAAAAAGGTGCGTCTGATACTCCAAAAAATACAGTATATGAAGTATCCTAAAATTAACTAGTTACTTTTCATACATGAATAACTTGGATTTTAACTTGGTTTAATAACAGAGTTAATGCTCTAAGAACAATTTGATCCTAAAGATTTCACATTGCTCAGTGGAGGTTGGCGTTTCAGAATGCCTTGACATTCAGCAGAGGGCAGAATTTCCTTTTAACTAACATAAAATCAGAGCAGCTGAGGAGAGCACGGCTGAAATCTACTCCTTTGTTTATTATTTGATTTTTGTAGTATCTAAAGTATAGATTGTCTGATGAAAACTTATTTCCACAACAAGAAATCTGTAATTTCAGGGTTAAATTGCTAAATGTCTGGTTAATGTTATACTGTAGTTTGAAAATGATTGCTTTTTATTTTTAAGTGTAATTTATCTTTGAACAATGCAATAATAATGAATAATTTATATTTGTCATCCTTCTTCCCCCCCATAGGCAAAGGATGCACTACAGTGTTTAATAGACAAACATCAGAAAATACCAGGAAATGTGTGGAGGGCTTTGATGGAAAGATTTACAACAGAGAAACAAGACAATGAATAACTTTGGCAAATTATTGTGGAAAAAAATTGAATGATATTTTAATGTGATATATGATGTTGCAATAGTTTTTTATTTGCTGTGCAAATGTATAATTTTACAGAAAACCAAGCTTTGAAAATCATTGTTACATGTATTACTCAAGAAAGTAAATCTTTCAGTGTAAATACAACTCTTTGTGTTCACAGAAAATCAAAGTTTAAAAAGCACAATCCTAATTAGGAATTAGATGTAAAAATGATTTTTAGGCTTTTTGAAATACATCAAATACATAGCCTATTTCTAGTACTTCTTAAATATAAACCTTAAATGGATCAGGATTATATTTAGTATTTTTGTAAAACTTTGATTTTTCTATTCCCTGTATTCTCCAGTTACCAAAGGTTTAAAGTAATCAAATTTATGTATGCAGAAGCTACTCATATGAGCAAGAAAGATCCAGTATCTGTATTCATTAATACTTAGAACTACACTTAGAATTTAGTTCTAGTTTACTGAACAGTACTACTTATAATGGTACTCAAAAAGAGGAAAATAATTTAAGGCTTTGTAAATAATATGAATTGGCACTGCATAAAGAAGAATTTCTGCAGTAGAAATTGTTTTGCTATTTTCCAGCAAGTACTACATGTTAATTTATTGTGAATTTGTATGCCCTGGAAATTAAAATTCATAAATTATAGGTATACTTCTGCACCAAGGCAATGCGAAGCCATAAGGATGTGCCCTATTTAGTATAGTGATTCTGGGATCAATAATCATTCAAACAGAAGCTTACATTGCATGGTACTCTGCCATCAAAGTGAGAATATTTGCATAGGAAATTGATAATCCTTTTATTGGGAAGTATCTGTCTCCTAAGAACATGTTTCAGTATTCTCCAATTTGGTTACAGTTAATATATAGAGTATTAATGAATAGGTCAATTTATGTATCTTAAATCAAGGTTGTTTCTCGTCAAATGGTTGAATTAGTTAAACAGAATGACACAAGTTCTTTACTGTATCATTTGCACTATAGTACCTGTTACCATTTTCATGTCATTGTTGCTTGCTGTATGTATATATGCTCAGACCTATGATTGAATGATTATTGACAACTTTTCTTACAGTGCCCTTCATAGTCAGCAATGACTAGCAGAGTAAAATCTGCAGGGATACTTTTTCATGGATACTGTTGCAATTCTGAGAATTTTTTAGATTCCTCATAGTGTTGAATCCAGTTTTAATGTTAGATTCTATTATAAACATTCCATATGTTTATTGTGCAGATTTATAATTGTCCAGACCTACTTATGAGTAGCTTATTTATGATATATGCATAGGACATTTATTTTGTTGTTTTCATTAATGCAAAATAACTTTAAACTTTGGGGGAGATAAGTATATCTGTTCTGAGCAATATTTTTACTTTTGGAGGGGAAGGCTAATTCTCCAGACCTCTTATATAAAAACTATTCTGTACTAACTATTATAATCCACAAAACAGGACTTTCTTTCTTTAAAAATTTAAGTAGAAAATTAGCTTTATGTTGTTTTTTTTCAGATTTTAGCATGCATAAGGAACTCCATCCAATTTTTTTTAAAAAGATGCCACTTGAAGCTAGTGTGCTTTACCATGAGCCTATTTCTCTGTCAGGATTTTTTTGGAGTGGGGTGGGGATCTCTGAGCATTGGAATGTATCCAATAGTAATGAAAATAGAACTCCTGGAAATATATTATAAGATATAGACATGTAGCTATCAAAGAAAATACTTTTTTTAGAAGTAGAATTGCATCATATGTATTGGATGTACCATATTTTTCAGAGTATAAGAGTTACCTTTTTCCCTCAAAAAAGAGGGTGAAAATCTGGGTGTGTCTTATACACTGAATACAGTATTTTTGGCCTACCGAAACCCTGCCCCTTTGCAAAAATGGACATGGAGAGCATTTGGAAAGCTTGCAAAGTGTTCCTGGGGGGCCGGGAGGGCAAAAATGAGCAACAAACAGGCCATTTTTGCTCATTCCCCCCCCCCAACCCAGAGGAGCACTCTACAAGTCTCCCAAAGCTCTTCATGCCCCCCCTTTTTTTGGCAAAAAACGAGGTGTGCAGAGGGTTTGAGAGGTATGCAGAGTGCAAAAACTTTTTAAAAAAATTTACGTTTTCAAAATCATGGTGTGTCTTATATACTGGTGCGTCTTATAGTCCAAAAATATGCTAATTCTACTTCCAGAAAAAAAAGTACTTTCTTTGATTGCTACGTGTACTACTTAAAGTGTTTATTCATAGTAAATGATAGCAATTATTTTCTTTCTTATTATCCACTGAATCTACTGTACTTGGTAAATGTAAATCTGATATTATGTGATCACATCTAGTCTTACTTTTCAATTCCCTTAAGACCTTAAAAGGAAACAAGTTGTTATGATGACCATTTGATAATTATCATTAAAAGATTGAACTTAGAAATAGTCACTACTATAATGATTTGTGAAGAGCGTTCAAGAGATAAGGAAGTATTCCAAGTAAAGAAGGGACCAATGCCCATATTTAGGAAAACCTTTTCTATCCATTTAAGGGTTGTTTTTTTTTTTTTAGTTCTCTTGCTGTTATAAAATGTATTGCTTTTACTTTAAATTAACATTTTCAATTTCATTTGCTGTTTAATTATTTTCTTTCAGACTGATTACTCAATTAAAAAGTGTTCATAAAGTATTTCCAGGAGTGATATAGGAAACAAAAATATTTTGAGATCAGCGTTATGGATACTGCTGGATATTTTTTTCTGAATAATCCTTTGAAATCATTTAAATGATAGTATCAGATTGAAATATAGTTCATTTTTAAGAATATTTAAACATTTTATTTGCAGTTATTCCTATTGTTTCATTTTTATGTCATGTGATGAAAAATACCTACTGAATAAAGATGAAGTAACAATTAGAAAATATCCTTGCATATTATATTATGTGTGCATTCTATTGATCTTAGTTTTTTTTTTAATACCATAGTTACTAAAGAAAAAGATCACATAGATAAAACAATCAAATGAAAGCAAGGAGTAGCAACAGCAATAGCACTTAGACTTATATACCACTTCATAGTGCTTTTACAGCCTTTTCTAAGTGGTTTACAGAGTCAGCATATTGCCCCCAATAATCTGGGTCCTCATACTGAATTCATATGTTTTCAATAGTATTAAATACTAGAGCCTGAAAAGCCTTCATAAGTGATTTTTTTTTTAGCATTAGTAAGTTAATTCTCAAATGACTGCTTTAAAGGTTTTTCCCAGTTGTCTCTCTGCCTGTGTCCAGGGGAAAACTCTTTGTGTGTGGATAAAACCTTGAAAGAGTTATATATCATTTCTGGAAGATTAAGAGCAGGAGTAAGTTATGAGTGATTTGTAGCAAATCCTGCCTCTCTTCTTCAGCACCACAAAGGGGAGCTATTTCTCTCCTTAAAGCCTTTAGGATACAACATCATCTCCTCTAACCTTTACTCGCGTCATCACATGACGTATCGGGACTTTCCCCCCTATATTATAGGGGGGGGAGGCAGCAGGTGGCACAATCAGCCAGCGGGCCGCAGGTTTGACATCCCTGCCTTAATCCATTGATTTTCTACCATTAGTTCATTCATTTATGTTTCATTATAGCCTGTCCTTATTATTTTATATTACAAATATAAATTATGACAAATATAAATAATTCAAGGCAATTAACATATCCAACACATGTGTCTATAAAAATTCTCAATTATCTAGGTCATGGCTATCCTTTTTTGTCTTCAAAAGGCAAATGGACTTTCTTGCTTTCTTCCTTTGAAAACATTTTACTTCTTATCCAAGAAGCTTCTTTAGTTCTAACTAACTGGTGGGAATAGAAAGAATGTATATTCTTTGCAGTCAGCTGGTCATTGCCACTCAGAGTTCTTCAGACCACTTGGGGATTTAACAGTGTCCTCAGAGTCACCTGAATCAGAATGCAAATAGGTATGGAACCTTCTTGGAATTGCTAAAAGAACTGTGTTGAAAGCGGGAGTTAGATGATGTCATATCTTTCACCCTCTATTAATATAGCCTCTTTGATTCTTCTTTCAAACCAGTTGCCACTCTGTCCAGAATGTGAACCTTGCTGCCTTCAAAAGAGTGAACCTTGTATTTCAGATGAAGATGGACTGCTGAATCTTTTCCTGATGACTTTGCCCTCCAGTGCCATGTGTTTGTGAAGTGCTTGTTAGCTTGCCCAGGTCCACACATACCTCACTGCATTGCAATGCATATCAACATTACTCTGTTTATATCTGGGTGTTTTGTCCCTGGGATAGACAAGCTTCTGTCTTAATGTATTCTGGATTTAAAGTGTGCATGTGTATTGTGTTTGTTGAAAGGCTGTATTAAAATTGAATAGTTCTTCCTCAACAGAGGGAAATATAAATTCTTCCACTCCCCTTTCAGTTAGAACTGAAGCAAAACATTTTCAAAGGAAAAAAAAACTCCAAAAAGTCCAGTTGCCTTTTGAGAAAAAGTAGAACCCTACAGTTATTTAATGCAGTTTCCCCCTATTTTCCCCACAAGAAGTTCAGCTGAAAGAGACTGGCTGCCTGGTAAGGTCACCCAACTAGCTTTCCCGACTAAGGTGGGACTTGAACTCAGTCACTTGCTTCCTAGCTTGGTGCCTTAAACATTAGACCAAACTGTCTACCATCAATTTTTCTTACTTTCCACATCAAGAGTTTTCAAACGTTCTTCCCTTGCTCTCTTTTTCAACTTTTTCATTCCATACATATGTGACAGTAATTGATTGTTTCTATCTTTTACCACAGTTGGTAGTTAGTTTCCTGATTTGTATATTATCTCAGTTTTGTACATGTATAATATTGTCTGGAATTAGCTATCAGATTTTTAGAAAAATATTTCACCTGCAAAATTAAAGTTTCATGTGGTAGGGTGTGCAATAACTTTGATTGGAGCAGAAATGGCACTCTGAAAATTTAAAAAAAAAAGAATGACAGGGAAGCCACAATTACATTTTCTTAAATAAATTACACAATCTCTCTTAATTTCTTCAGGGGAAAGTCAAATTCTGCAGCAGTTCCTCAAGAGCAGAACTCCTCTTTGATGTAGATAAGAGAATCAGTCTTAAAAGTCTTCCTTTGTGATTTAACTGAAGCATGGGAAGCAGAGAGACTGGACCAATGGATATTTTATTTACCATATATGGAAATTGTCCATCTCCTTCACAGAGGGACTGTAGGTAGTGTACAAATAAAATATTAAAACATAAAAATTGCAAATAAAATTTTAAATAGGCAAGGATAATTCAAATTCAAGATTAAAAGTTATTTGGACAGTTGATGACAGTTTTGTAAAAACCTGGCCTAAGGCCACCTAGGGCTTACTGATGTAACCTAGTTTGCTAATGAAACATCTGCAAGAAACCATCAAACCCAAAGAGAACGAAAGACTCCACAGTTCAACCCTGAGCAACTAATATTCTCTTCTATTAAGTAAAAAGTCTTTGTATCCTTGTCCAGAAACTCATATAAGCAATAGAGGACATTTTAATTTGAAATGGATGCATAAAGAAAATGTAAACATAAAACACCGATAAAGTACCACCTACCCACTCAAATTATAACATAAAGGTCATAAAACTTTTAGTGGTTTTGCTGCCGAAGGCTAACATGGCTCCCCTTGGAACTGTTACATTGTGAGTAATTCAGCAGTTATCTCTAAACTCTCAAATGCAAATAAAGCACGTGTCTAAAAAATATGTGTTATATATTCACGCCCGGGCGCAAAAATGAGTCAAACAAATGAAAAACAGCAAATGTAAAAGAGAAGAGCATATGCCAGGGGTCTCCAAACTTGGCAACTTTAAGAGTTAAAGTCCACAAGTCTTAAAGTTGCCAAGTTTGGAGATCCCTGGCATACGCCAAAGTCTTGCCTGACTTTCGGCAGTGTCCAGGGATCTTGGCCTTGAAAGAGACGGAAATTAAGGCTGACAAAACGATTTACTATGGAATTATAGTAACTCACCAGCTTCGATCGCCCAACTCTATTCTCTGAAAGAGATTGTCTTCCTGCACTTTCAATGTCTACTCCAAGCTAACTTGTGGATCTGCCAAAATAGTTCATTCCTTAAACCAAAGTTGAAGGACATGGATTGGCAGGTTCTGAAGACAAGGTGGGTTGTCGCGTTTCTTGCCTGGACCAATGAAGCGACGCTGGTGCCCCGAACGCCTCCCGAAGCGCCTACTTCCAATACCGCCCTTCTGCGAGTGGGAGGGAAAAGCAGAAGGAAAACTCGGGTCTTGTAGAGCGCGAAGCGTTTTCGGCCTTTTAAAGTGGGCAAGGGAGACGAACAGACCCGTCTTCCTGGCAGGACTAACCCGGTTTAGTAAATGCCGGCGGGTGAGGAGGGGCACTAGATTAGGTTATTTTTGGCTGACCCACATCATTGCACCCTCTGTGGTCAAAGCCTCCTCCCCACTTGATTCCCGCGGAGCTCCGGATCCTTCCCTGCCCGTCTGTCCTGAAGCTCTTCTCCATGGCTCTGCCATCCCCGGTCAGAAGAAAATCCTGCCGGTATTACCTGAAGGGGAGCGGCTCTGCTGCTTGGAAGGCTCCCAAGGGAATTCGTTGTAAAGGCAGGAGTCCCGAGGGTGTTTTCCCTCTGCCGCTGGGAGAGGAATCCTGCGGATGGCGGAGTAGTCGTACTCCAAGCTTTGCAGGTCTTATTTTGGTAGGGTTTGGGTAGAATCAAAGTAAAAACAACAGAATCCCCTTCCCCTTTATTGTCACTTTTTCCTCTTCCTCCGCCTTCTCTTCTGTTCACCTAGGCTCTAGTATTAAAATGTTTGCTGTTTTTTTTCTTTATTGAAAAGACAGTGCCATGTCAGGGTAACAATTACAAATAAAGCCAAGTCAAAGAAAAATCAATAGCAAATCTTAACATACTTAACAAGCTAATAACTATAACAGTAATATATTTACAGTAATTATAATAACACCAATTACAACAATGGGGGAGGGGAGAGAAAAGAAAATGAGCTTTAACTAAACTTCCATTTATATTAGCCTGTTTACAATTTTTTCCAATACAATCTAGTATTAAAATGTTAATCTTCTCCTTTTCAGCGCAGGTAAACATGGAGAAAAACCAGTACCAGATGGAGGTTTTTGAAGAGAAAAGGAGACATTATATTCAATTATCTTTCTTCTATCTTGAGATTAAGCATATGCAACAGCCAGCTTCCCTCTATCTGTTACCCTCCATTAACATCTTCCCAGTAATATCAGATGGAAGAAAGCCATCAAAGTATGTTTTGGACCCTTTGAATCAGTCTAGATTGCTGGTAACTTTTCTGACAGGTGGCAATCCAGTCCCTATCCAAAACTTGCCAGCATGAACAAATATGCTATTTAAAGCCTTCTACCGATCACAAGCAACTTCTTGAATGATGTTTATTCTGATAGATTATAGCCCTCAAAAAAGTATGTAGTAATAACTTGGAAATCTTTAAGGTGCCACAGAATCCTTTGTGGCTTTACTGTAAAGTAAGCAACCTTTTCGAACTTTACAGATTGAAAAAAAAATGCAAGATGTGATAGGAGAACTTTTTAGAAATTTATCATCAGTTCAGTCTCCTCTTAACAGTTTTACACTTTGTTTTGCAGGAATTGCACTATTGCACTAAACATGCATATTTTTAAAAAAGTATGTTCTTGTTATGTGCAGTAGGGATGTGGTGTTCACCTTTTATATAATGTTCTTGAATGTTAACATTTTATTGCCCAAACTGACTTTTTGATGCAGTATAATAGAAAGTAATACTAGACCACAGCATTAAAGCAAAGGATTAAAGAATGCTTTGCTTAAAATACAGGTGAAACTCAAAAAATTAGAATATTGTGCAAAAGTTCATGTATTTCAGTAATGCAACTTAAAAGGTGAAACTAATATATGAGATAGACTCATTACATGCAAAGCAAGATAGTTCAAGCCGTGATTTGAATTGAATTGAATTGAATTGAATTTATTGCATTTATATGCCGCCCTTTTCCCTGAAGGGGACTCAGGGCGGCTCACAATCCAAGTCAGGGAAGGGGGTACAGATAAGGGATAAAAAAAGACGAACAGAACAATACACAATTTAAAAGCACACAACAACCATAACATTCGAGGGGGGACAAAAGCTCTTTAGCCCCAGGCCTGTCGGAACAGCCAGGTTTTAAGGGCTTTGCGGAAGGCCTGGAGGGTGGTGAGGGTTCAAATCTCCATGGGGAGCTCGTTCCAGAGGGTCGGAGCAGCCACAGAGAAGGCTCTCCTCCGGGTAGTCGCCAGTCGGCATTGGCCGGCGGATGGAATTTGGAGGAGGCCTAATCTGTGGGATCTAATCGGTCTATTGGAGGTAATTGGCAGCAGGCGGTCTCTCAAGTACCCAGGTCCAATACTATGAAGGGCTTTATAAGTGACGACTAGCGCCTTGAAGCGTATCCGAAGAGCAATAGGCAGCCAGTGCAGCTCGCGGAGGATAGGTGTTATGTGAGTGAACCGATTTGTCATAATTGTGATGATTATGGCTTACAGCTCATGAAAACCCCAAATCCACAATCTCAGAAAATTAGAATATTACATGCATTCAATAAAACAAAGATTGTACATAGAACAATATCAGACGTCTGAAAAGTATAAGCATGCATATCTACTCAGTACTTGGTTTGGGCCCCTTTTGCAGCAATTACTGCCTGTGGCGTGGCATGGAAGCTATCAGCCTGTGGCACTGCTGAGGTGTTATGGAAGACCAGGATGCTTCATTAGCATCCTTCAGCTCTTCTGCATTGTTCGGTTTCATGTCTCTCATCTTTCTTTTTGCAATGCCCCATAGATTCTCTATGGGGTTAAGGTCAGGCAAGTTTGCTGGCCAATCAAGCACAGTAATCCCACGGTCATTGAACCAGGTTTTGATGCTTTTGGCAGAGGTGGCAGGTGCCAAATCCTGCTGGAAAATGAAGTCAGCATCCCCATAAAGCTCGTCTGCTGAAGGAAGCATGAAGTGCTCCAAAATCTCCTGGTAGATGGCTACGTTGACCCTGGACTTATGAAGCACAGTGGACCAACACCAGCAGATGACATGGTTCCCCAAATCAACACAGACTGTGGAAACTTCATGCTGGATGCAAAATTTGAGATGCAAAAGTTGCTCTCATCAGAAAAGAGGACTTTGGACCACTGAGCAACAGACCAGGTCTGTTTTTCTTTAGCCCAGTTAAGACGCTTCTGACGTTGTTTGTTGTTCAGGAGCGTCTTGACAAGAAGAATACGACATTTGAAGCCCATGTCCAGGATCTGTCTGTGTGTGGTGGTTCTTGATGCACTGACTCCAGCCTTAGTCCACTCCTTGTGAAAGTTCCCAACACTTTTGAATGGTCTTTTCCTGACAATCCACTCCAGGTTCCAGTCACCTCTGCTGCTTGCGCAACTTTTTCTTCCACACTTTTCCCTTCCACATAACTTTCTATTAATGTGCTTTGATACAGCATTTTGGGAGCATCCAACTTCTTTTGCAATTATCTTTTGAGGCTTTTCCTTCTTATGGAGGGTATCAACGATGGTTTTCTGCACAACTGTCAGGTCAGCAGTCTTTCCCATGATTGTGATTCCTACTGAACCAGACCAAGAGACCGTTTAAAGGCTCAGGAACCCTTTGCAGGTGTTATGACTTAATTAGCTGATTAGAGTGGGACACTTTGAGTCTAGACTATTGCACATTTTCACAATGTTCTAATTTTCTGCAATTGTTGATTGAACTATCTTGCTTTGCATGTAATGAGTCTATCTCATATTAGTTTCACTTTTTAAGTTGCATTACTGAAATAAATGAACTTTTGCACAATATTCTAATTTTTTGAGTTTCAGCTGTATATCATCAAATCCTGCATTACTGTTTAATAGGACCTGGGGTCCATGACGCTCTCTGAGCTTTATAGTTTCTTTGTAGGTGTTTCATTACCAAACTAAGTAATGTCGTCAGTGTAGAACATAAAGAACATGAAGTGAGAATCAGGAATTTCAAGCTAAGCCAATGTATCAAAATCTCAAATTTGTTTTTCCTACATCTGATGTACATTGGCAATAACTACAGTACATGTTTTAGTTATTTACTACCCTGGAAGCAATTTAACTAGACTGGGTCGCCACCACATTAACCAATTGCAAGTGTGGCCATCCATCTCAACCAGATCGCAACCAGACTGGACCCAAGCAGACCCAGTGGCAACAGCAACCTCCATGGACAACTCTAATCCATACAATCAGGCCTGCGTTCCAACAAGTGAAATGGTCTCATCGGCTGACTCACCTGTGGAAATGAGCCTTCCTCCAAGAGTCTCCAGTTGAAATTGCCGTGCAGTCGCTGGGTATTCCAGAAGCCGTCCCCAAACTGAGATGATCAGTTTGGGCGCAGGTGCCCCACGTACTTACAAGACTATGCATGTGCCATCCAGGCAGGAAGAAGTGTTATGTTCTTGTTCTTGTTTCATGAACATGCCAATGCAGAGGCACCTCCCATTGACTGAGCTGTTGACAGCACTCAGCAGGAGAATGAAGCCTCGCAATTGGCCACCCCGTCTGACAGCTACTATATAAAGACCTGTCAGACAGAAAGTTCTCTGTTGCCAGTTCTGGAGTTGCCTCTGTTATTCTGTTAGCGCTTAAGCAAATAAAGACTGTTCTTGTTAGCAACCTGTCTTTCCTCAGTCCTTACGCAACTTGTTCTTTGTATAAAGCAAAAAGCTTTGCAGAAGTCTATTTAAATTGTGTCTATTGCTTTACCCTGGTCCAAATGTTTCTGCAGTGTAGGAGTTGCAGATTACAGGATAATTTTTCCTGAAACCAAACTGCTTGTTAGAAAGCAGGGTTTGTTTCTAAGTGGAGAGTGATGGATTGGTTTATAATTGATTCTATGATTTTACGGGTGATGCAACCTGGTGAGATTGGTTTGTAATTTTCTACTAGACTAGGGTCTCTCTTTTTAAAAAGAGGCATGACTGTGGCTAATGACTGTAAGTCGGGGCATGGAGCTGGTTCTGAAAGATACCTTATAGATTGTGCAGAAATATTCCCAAAGTTTCAAGTTGCAGGGACTCAGGCATCTCTTGGACATGGTAGGTACCAATCTCTTAAGGGTGCTCTACGATACTATGGATTTTGAGGAGCTGGTGTCCACTTCCATTCTGCACGGGGCTCCCTCTATATTGACAGTGAGGTAGATCTTGTTGCTTGAGCCAGTGGTTGCATTACTGAGCTACCTCAGTAGCTACCTCAATGGTTGTGGAAGATAGCAAAGCAATCTCCTTCGGATTTCAAAGGTGTTCTGCTTGACCGCCTGGTGTACGGAGGCCCTGATGCTGTGTAGTGGTTGGCAGGGAGGAACAACAAACCTTAGCTAGATGGCCCCTTTTCCTGCACTGATGGCAAATGGTGGTTTTGAACATGCAGGTAGACCTGGAATGATTCCCACCACAGCCTATACAAGTTGCCTGAGGAAACCTTTTTTCTGGAGTTCATCTTTTCTTCGGGGATGATGTGAGGCAGCTTACTTCATCTTCATCATCTGTTGTGTCATCCCCAGCGACCTCTTCATTGTGGACAGCTGTGGCTTGGCTAGCAGTGGTCAGGATTTGGGACCTTTGTATCTCCACAATTGACCTGTTGAGCAATTTGGACAATTGAGCCTCATCCAATGCAGATTGGAGGTTGATCTCTGTCTTGGCTAACAGGCGGCATTGCAGCCACATGTCCCTCACACCACAAATTAGTTGATCCAGGGGGACATCCTCCAGGTCTCTGAAGTCACAATAGAGTGTGGCTGTCTTGAGGGAGGTCATATATTGGTTTATAGACTCACCCTCCTCCTGGTTCCTTTGACGGAATTCATGTTGCCTGCCTATGCAAGATGGAGCTGGTGCATAGTGGCTCTTCAGCTTGGCAAGTAGAGTCTCCAGGGCATGGCATGGACTGGCTGAGGGGCGAGTAGGACTATAGCCATCTCAAACATTTCATGTCCACATGTCCAAGCTTAGTTCGGTATAGTCATTTGCCTCAAGGAAACACTAATCATTCTAACTAAGAGTCCCAAGTCTCCATTGCTGGATTAAATGCTGTGAATGGGATCAGTGTAGCCATCCTTAAAAGGGCAGGTGGCTGAGGAGATTGCATTTCAAAACAACATATTGTCGCCAGTGACTAGGAATCAGCATTCAGCTGAACACACCTCAGCTCTGGTCAGTGACTTAACTTTATCCTGTCACCTCAGGCCTAAATCCCACCCTTCGTCACCAGTGCTCTATACAGAGAACAAGGCGGGTAAGGACTGAGACAAGACAGGTTGCTAACAAGAACAGCCTTTATTCGCTAACAGAATAACAGAGGCAATTCCGGAACCGGCAACTGGCAGTTGTCAGATGGCAGTTGTCATATGGGGCGGCGAATCGCAAGGCTTCATTCTCATGCTGATTGCTATCAACAGCTTAGCCAATGGGACACGCCTCTGAGTCAGCACACTCGTGAAACAAGGACATAACACTTTTGATTCAGTGATGCATGACAAACTACTGTTGAAACTAATTTCTTACACAATAGAATTCCCTATGCCACAAGGCTTGAAATTTGGGGCTTGGACAATCTGGAAATGTGCCCCTTACGGTCTGACCTAAGCATACTACACAAAATTATATATATGTCACATTTTGTGTGTGTATATATATATATATCTGCTACCTGTAAGAGAACAGACCTGTTTTTCTGAATCTCGATTTGGCATTGGTTCATGTCAAGAACCTTGCAAAGGAACAAAACCTGCTCAAGTATTTACAAAGATCAGAATTATACAGAGCCCAAATTGGATTAGATGCTTAGGGTATTTAGTTACATCAATATATACTTAGCTATAATACATTTCAACAATGTTATTATTAAACATCTTCAGAACTAAATGAAATACTTTTTGGAAAGTAGGGCTAGGAAAGCAGTGGGAAAAGACAGATTCCTATGCCTTTATAATTTAATGGAATGAACCATCATGAAAATCAAAGAAATCTCCAGAAACCATTCAGTAAAATGGGATTAGATGCTTCATGGTTTCTGAGTTATCTTATTTGGGGGGGAAAGTCTGAAAATAACCAAACAATTTATGTATTCACTTGAAATAGCTGGACATAGATATGTATGCTTTTCCATTGTGGTTTCAAATAAACACACACATACACACGCACGCACGCAGGCACGCACGCAGACATACATACATACAAATACAAATTATTGAAAGGCATGTATCCAAAACTAATGAGTGCTCCAGTTGTACTATTCACTCAGATGCAGAGAAACAGAAACAGTTTGGCTTGAATCTTCAAGAGTTTCAAACAGTCTGCCAAAATACATTGGGAAAATTCTATCTGAGAACATTGGTTATAAGATTTTATAAATAATGATTGAAATATTAAAATAGAAGCTAAAAATTAGCCTAAAATCAAATAAAAATATTCACAATTGTAATTCCAGGAGGAAATAAATTTGCTCATGTTTATTTCATTTTCCTCTTTCGGAATTAAAAAAAAACCCTTATAGTTTCCTTTAGATAAAACATAATGTTCCAGGTAGTGGTTATTTATTCACACAGTTATGATCTAAATGTAACTAAATATGCTACAATTTATTTTATTCCATAAGGCCTAGCAGGTTGTGAAGCAGAGGTGGTATTCAGCAGGTTCTGACCAGTTCTGGAGATCTGGTAGCAGAAAGTTTGAGTACTTTGGAGAACTGATAAATACCATCTCCGACTGGCCCCGCCCCATCTATTCTCTGCCTCCCGGATCCTGATTGGGAGGAAATGGGGGATTTTGCAGAAACCTTCTCCTGGAGAGGGAATGGAGATTTTGCAGTATCCTTCCCCTGCCATGTCCACAGAACTGGTAGTAAACATTTTTGAATCCCACCACTGTTGTGAAGCCTTTAAAATCTTATCTCTAGAAGCTAAGGCCTGAACTGCTGAGGCCCGCTACTAACTGTGCATGTGTGTGTTTAGGTTACAATTTAGTGCCAATGCAATTGACTCTCTGAGACTCAATGAGAGAGAGAGACACGCTGCAGACTTGAAGGTTGTATGTGAGGTGCTCTGGTGCTCTGGAAGGAATATTCAGGAATCTTGTACTCTGTAATGGGATTTCTTGAGAGAAAGAGAATTGAGAGCATAACCTACGGAAGCAATTTGTAACAAATCCTTAAAACGTTAAGGATACAACATCACCTCCCTTCAAACCTCAACTTATGCTTCCCATCTTTTTATCACACGTCTACACATCAAGAGCCTCCTAGTTTCCACCCTTGCTCTCTTTTCCATTTTTTTCCACTTCTATACATATGTCACAATAATTGCTGGTCTCTGCTGACATCTTGGTTCTGTATTTTGGTCCATTGATAATTGTTAATTAATGCAGTTTCCTACTTTTGAATATGATCACAGTCTTTTATGTTTATAATATTTTCTGGATTTAGCTATCAGTTTTTTTGGGAACACCTGCAAAATTTAAGTTTTCAGTGGTAGAGTGTGCAATGACTAATAGAAGAGCCGAGCAGGAATGTCTCTGAAATTCCTGAAAAATGAGTGGCAAAGAAACCACAATTACACATTCCTTAAATAAATAGCACAATTGCTCTTAATTTTTTCACATAAAAGTGAAATTCTGCAGCAGTGTCTCAACAGCAGAACTCCCTTTTAATATGGATAACAGAATAATCTTAAAGTCTTCTCTTGTGATTTAATTGAAGGATGGGAAGCAGAGAAACCGTGGACCAATTGAGATTTATTTATTTATCAAATATATAAATTGTCTATCTTCCTCAAATAGGGAGTCTGGGCAGTGTACAAATAAAATATTAAGACACAAAACATAAAATTATAAAAATACATACATACATACATACATACATACATACATACATACATACCATATTTTCCTGAAAATAAGACAGGGTCTTATCTTTTGACCCCCGAAATAAGTGCCTGGCCTTATTTTCATGGAAGTCTTATTATTTTTGAGATGTAGAAGGTGGTGAGCGTGATTACCTCATGTCTGCTGCTGTGTTGCAATATTTTTGGGGAGGGCTTATTTCCGGGGGAGGGCTTACTTTAGTGCATGCTCTCAAAAGCTCAATTGGGTTTATTATCTGGGGAGATCTTATTTTCAGGGAAACAGGATACATACATACATACATACATACATACAATTACAAGGCAAGGTAGTTTTAAAATTCTACATTAAATGTTAATTAGAAGGTGGAAGGAGGGCTTCACAGTGCTAAGCAGCCCCATGAATGTGTGCTCCCCTATCAGCCCAGAGCAAGATAGTAGTGCCAGTGCTTTTTCAAAAAGCTAAGAAAGAGATGGGGGCCACACCCCACCCACCTCTCATCTCACCCACAGTAGAGGTACAACAACAGAACAGGTTTTCTTATTGGACCCCACAAATGGGTATTCTTTAACTGACAACGTACATTTCTGGCAGTGACCAGATTGGACGTGCTTATATAATGAGGTGAAGACACTTCTGTAGGTAATCTGGCCCTATGCTTTAAAGGTCATAATCAACACCTTGAATCAAATGCAGAAACAAACCACACCCAGTGCAACTTGAGCAGCCAAGGTGTTACATGTGTTGTTCTTTGGTGCACAAGATTGCTTCTATGGCCCCATTCTATACTAGCTGAAGCTTCCAGATACTTTTCAAGGATAGCCCAGATATAGCATATTGCAATAATAGAATCCTAATCCTTTTCTCAATAGCCAGCCAATCTAGCAAAGTTGCGCAAAAGCTTTTTTGAATTAATACTATTGGCTAGTATGACCTCTGGAAAGTTTTTGTTTTGTGATTGAGCAATAACTTTCAAAATATCACTATATCCCATAATTAGTCAGGTGTGACAATTTAAGGCTAAATCCTCTACTGGGTAGATAATTATATTATAAACACTCATGGCTTGTTACACGTTGCTACATATATACTGCAATATGGCTTCTTTCTTCTAAAGGAACAAAGTTTATTTTTTATTTTTTACATTTGGAACAAAATTATGTAATGATTTTTTTGTTTTTGAATATTGTCTTTATCACAGGTAAAAATAAACATAGAAACTGTGTGTATGCATGTGTATGTGTGTATGTCTGTCTGTATGTATGTATATGTATGTATATATGTATATGTATATGCATATGTATATGTAGGTGTGTGTGTGTGTGTGTGTGTGTGTGTGTGTGTATATATATATATATATATATATATATATATATATATATATATATATATATATATATGTGTGTGTGTGTGTGTGTGTGTGTGTGTGTGTGTGTGTGTGTGTGTGTGTATGTGTATGTGTGTGTATGTGTGTGTTTTTGTGTGTGTTGTATTTGTGCTGATAAATAAATAAAGGGAGACTAGTATAAATCTATTTCAAGCTATTTAGCTCTCATCAGCTAGCCATACCCTTACTGGGATTAGAACCTGTGCTGTATTACATCTTAGGCAGATGTGTTAACCACTAAGCCACAAGGTTCTCCTCCTTTATCAGCTGAGCCAGGGAAATAGGTGTGTATTTAGTGTCACAACCCCTGGTATGCCCAAATATGGGAGGAAGCCTACTACTTCCTATCTCTGTCTATCAGCTCGTCACAAGAGACCATCCAGAAAGAAACTCAATATTTTTACATCTACTTTCTTATTTATTGTTTGCTCCATGTTTTTCTGGAAAAGTATAATGACTGTGGAGGGATCATAATTTTACACAAATATTAATCTTATAATAGTTTCTGATGAATTCCAGGTGTGAAGTTAATATCTGATGTATTACAATTTATCCCTGGATCCCAAGAAGAATGTAAAAAAGTATTAGAGAATGGAGAATTGTTGATAATTACACCAGGGGGAGTTCGGGAAGCACTATTCAGTGATGAAAATTACACTATTATATGAAAAAATCATAAAGGATTTGCTCAAGTGGCCATTGACGCAAAAGTGGTAAATATTATATTGGTATAATTGAATAATATTATAACTGTTTTTGTGTGTCATACTTGGAAATATAGATAGTTTCTGACCCATGACTAATGGAGTCTGCCCATCATGGTGAAAAACTCCTAATGGCTGTAAAATAAATCAGTCGTGTGACTCACCTGATTTTATTACCTTTGGACACCCACCAGGTCACCTGCCCAGTGGCAGAGAAATCGGGCTTTGGCAAAAGGAAAAAAGCCATTTTAAATTAGCCCTCTCTGCTGCTCTGCTAAAAAGGTGGGAATCGTGGCCAGGAGATAACAGGATGACTAACCATATTTGGTTAACCCCTAGAGCAGGAAGAGATTGAATTGGGGGCTCTGTGAGTTGGTTTGTAGGATACGGATGGCCATAATCATATGATTTGTTGGGTGTCAGTTTTAGTTCATAGAATATATCTACGAATATAACCGGAAGGGATGTGTGTGTGTGAGAGAGAGACAGAAGGGGGGAGAGAGAAAGAGTAAGAGAGAAAGAAAGAGAAAGAAGGAAGGAAGGGGAAGAGAGAGAAAAAAGAGAGAGACAAAGATAGAATGAGAGAGAAAGAAACAGAAAGAAAGAAGGAAAGAAAGAGACACACACACAAGAAAGAAAGATCTAAAGAGAGACACAAGAAAGGAAGGAAGGAAGGAAGGAAGGAAAAGAAAAAAGAGAAACAAATATAAAAAGAGAAAGAGAAAAAGAAAGAGAAAGAAAGAAAGTGGGAGAGACACACAAGAAAGAAAGAAAAATAAGAAAGAAAGTGGGAGAGACACACAAGAAAGAAAGAAAAATAAGAAAGAAAGTGGGAGAGACACAAGGAAGGAAAGAAGGAAAGAAAGAAAGAAAGACAGAGAAAAAAAAAGAAAAAAAGAGAACTTATGACCACAATTGACCCAAAATTCTGGTTTCTGAGGAAGAGCATTGTTAAGTGAGTTTTATGACATTTTACAAGTTGGCCATGCCCACCCAGTCACATGCCCACCAAGCCACACCACAAAATAGGCGACACCCACAGAATAGGTAGTAAAAAGTTTTGAAACTCACCTAGCTCAGAACAACTTCGCAGTGCTTCACAGCCCTCTCTAAGTGATTTACAGACTCAGCCCCCCACAATCTGAGTTCTCATTTTACTGACCTCAGAAAGATGGAAGCCGAGTCAATCTTGAGCCGGTGATAATGAAAGTGGCATATTGCAGTCAACAGGTAGTCAGCAGAAATAGCCTGCAGTACTGCATTCCAACCACTGCTGCACCACAGTTACTTTAAGGTAGTTGTACACTAAAAATGCCTTCCTGAACTCCTGTATGAAATGAGGTATATACTATAAATTCATATAATTCAATACATAATTAAAATACTGTAACTTATATAATTCAACCGCATTCCAACCACTGCTGCACCACAGCTACTTTAAGGTAGTTGTACACTAAAAATGCCTTCCTGAACTCCTGTATGAAATAGGTATATACTATAAATTCATATAATTCAATACATAATTAAAATACTGTAATACTTATATAATTCAATACATAATTAAAATACTGTAATACTTATTTTTAAAACTTTTATGGATTTAAAATGATTTTAACTTTATAAAAAGGAATATTTGTAACTTTGTTTGCTCCTAAAATATCTGTGACAGTTGAAATATACATTTTTTAGATTGCATATTTGTTGATTTAATTTATTTTAAATTTTCTTCAAACTGCAGATCTTTAGTAGGATGTAGTTTCTCTCAATGTTTTTTAGTTTAAGAAGCAGGCAACCAAAATCTTAATGTTGAAAAACATGTAATATTAAAAAAGTAATGTGTTTTTTAGTTTATATGTTACAATGTCAGAACTGTTAAAGGCAGGCAGGAGAGAGACATGCAAGTGTCAGACTGTATCTATATCCCATGGTGATAAACCTATGGCCCGCATGCCACAGGTGGCCCACAGAACCATTTCTGTGGGCAACTGTTTTTTTGGCTGTTTTTCGCCCTCCAGAAGGTTCCCTGAAGCCCAACACGCAAACCAGAAGTTCAGGATCAGACAGGCCAACCTCTGGAGGGTCTCCGGGGAGGCAGGGAAGGCCGTTTTCACCCTCACCAGGCTCCTAGAAAGCCTCTGGAGTCTTTTTCACTGGGCAGAGTGAAAAATGGGCCTTCCGATCTGACCAGAAGTTGGCCAATGGGCCATTTTTGCCTTTGGAGGGCCTCCAGGGTGAGAGGCCTTTTTTGCCCTCCCCAGGCTCCTAGAAAGAGTGTGAAGACTGGAGAGGGTGAAAAGCAGGTCTACTGTGCCATCATGTAGCAAAAGCAGGGGGGAGTGCGGGGTTTGCACTTGCATGTAACTGGGGGTCATGTGCGCATGGGCAGGGGGAGGGTGCATTGAATTTTCAGAAACTGCAATGAAACATGTTTCTTGAACAGATTACTATCTTTCTTGATTTTATACGCTTTCTTACTTAAACCATTTTAATTTACATTTTATTCATTTAATTCATGATTTAAAAAAGTAACAAAAATAGTTTGTATCATTTTTCAAAAATTCTTCTGAAAAGTTATCCAACTTTTCAGATAAAAAAGAATTTTGCCCCTAAAAATGGTTTTGGCATTAGGAATGAGTGGGAGGGACAATTTTCTAGTCTGCTTCTCTGTTTGGCTTTTTTTGACAAATAAAAGCAGCTGAAGAAATCTTTTTATAATTGTTTATGCATTTAAAAGAGTCATAACTGTTTACACATTAAAAAGGGCAAGTGGACAATGTATCTGTTCAGATTTCTCAATAAAAATTTCCCATAATATTTATATAAATACTATGGCATTATGTACTGTGGTAATTTTTACTTAATACCATGTTAATTCTAATTAATAGCTGACACTGAACAATTCAAATACATGTACTCCCACATTTACATTATTCTAATAAACTCTATGTAATCTCTTGGTGGGATTCAATTTTTTTACCCAATTCTCTGTGTGTGATTTATTGGGCATATCATGGCTTAGTGGGCATGGCAGGGAAGTTTATTGTAAAATCTCCATTCCCTCCCAATCAGCTGGGACTCGGGAGTCAGAGAATAGATGGGGGTGGGACCATTTAGAGGTGGTATTTGCCGCTTCTCTGAACTACTCAAAATTTCCGCTACCGGTTCTCCAGAACTGGTCAGAACCTGCTGAATATCACCTCTGTCTATGTAGGACTTCTGTTATATATCTTCTAATTAGTATGCAACTTAGAACTACGGAGAAATTTCCTGAGCGTTAGAACAATTAATCAGTGGAACAACTTGCCTCCAGAAGTTGTGAATACTGGAAGTTTTTAAGAAGATGTTGGATAGCCATTTGTCTGAAGTGGAGTAGGGTTTCCTGCCTAAGCAGGTGGTTGGACTAGAAGACCTCCAAGGTCCCTTCCAACTCTATTATTCTATTCTATTATGTACTTCTTTAGGCCACAAAAAGCAGGTAGTACTGATAGAAGTAAATTAAGAAAATACTGTAAATTCTTAATGCTTATTTTCATTACTCTATTTTTTTCAGCCCATCATTCCTATATTCACACAGAATTTTTTTTACGTTTAGTTTTATTAGAATTTGTAGGCCGCCCTTTTCCCTGAGGGGACTCAGGGCGGCTCACATAAAACTAGGAAGGGGGGGATACAGACAACAAAATAGAGACATATACTAAAATGGTAAGCAACATACATTCATCATTCGGGAGGGGTAACTATCCTTATCCCCAGGCCTGACGGGCGAGCCAGTTCTTCAGGGCTGTGCGGAAGGCTTGGACGGTGGAGAGGGTACGAATCTCCACAGGGAGCTCGTTCCAAAGGGCCGGGGCTACTGCTGAGAAGGCCCTCCTCCTTGTGGTTGCCAGCCGACACTGGCTGGCCGATGGGATACGGAGGAGGCCTAATCTATGAGATCTTATTGGTCGCAGGGATGTAATTGGCAGAAGGCGGTCTCTCAAGTATCCAGATCCACTGCCATGTAGGGCTTTATGGGTGATTAGTAGCACCTTGAAGCGCATCCGGAGATCGACAGGTAGCCAGCGCAGCTCGCGGAGGATAGGTGTTATGCGGGTGAACCGAGGTGCACCCGCGATCACTCGCGCGGCTGCGTTCTGCACTAACTGAAGTCGCCGGATGCTCTTCAAGGGCAGCCCCATGTAGAGCACATTGCAGTATTCCAGCCTGGAGATCACAAGGGCCCGAGTGACTGTTGTGAGAGCCTCCCGATTCAGGTAGGGTCGCAACTGGCGCACCAGGCGAACCTGGGCGAATGCCCCCCTGGTCACAGCCGTTAGGTGGTGGTCAAATGACAGCTGCGGATCCAGGAGGACTCCCAAGTTGCGAACCCTCTCTGAGGGGTGTAAAATTTGACCCCCCAGCCTGAGTGATGGAATATTAGCCAAATCTTTGGGAGGAAAACACAACAGCCACTCGGTCTTTTCTGGGTTGAGCACAAGCTTGTTAACCCTCATCCAGTCCATAACGGCCTCAAGACCCCGGCTCATCACATCCGCCGCTTCATTGAGTTGGCACGGGGCGGACAGATACAATTGAGTATCGTCCGCATATTGATGGTATCTAATCCCGTGCCTGCGGATGATCTCTCCCAGCGGTTTCATGTAGATGTTGAATAGTAGGGGGGATAAGACCGAACCCTGAGGCACCCCATAATTTAGGGGCCTAGGGGACGATCTCTGCCCCCCCACTAACACCGACTGCGACCTGTCCGAGAGGTAGGAGGAGAACCACCGTAGCACGGTGCCTCCCACTCCCACCTCCCGCAGTCGTCGCAGAAGGATACCATGGTCGACGGTATCGAAAGCCGCTGAGAGGTCAAGGAGGACCAGGATGGAGGGATGTCCTTCATCTCTGGCTCTCCAGAGATCATCCATCAATGCGACCAAAGCGGTTTCTGTGCTGTAGCCGGGTCTGAAGCCTGACTGGAAGGGGTCTAGGTAGTTTGCTTCCTCCAAGGACCGTTGGAGCTGGAAGGCCACCACCTTCTCAACAACCTTCCCCAGGAAGGGAAGGTTGGAGACAGGGCGATAGCTATTAAGGACAGCTGGATCCAAGGATGGTTTCTTCAGGAGGGGTCTCACCACCGCCGCTTTCAGTGCGGCGGGGAAGTTCCCCTCCCGAAGGGAGGCGGTCACAACCGCCTGGATCCAGCCTCGTGTCACCTCACTGCAGTTCGTGACCAGCCATGAGGGACACGGATCCAGAACACAGGTGGAGGTACTTACAGCTCTCATGGCCTTGTCCACATCCCCGGGGGTAACATCCTGAAACTCAACCCAGAGTTGTTCTACTTGGTCCCCCTGTGTCTCGGCTGGAGCTGCGGGGATGGAGTCCAAGTCCGACCGAAACCGAGCAATTTTGTCCGCTAGGAATTGGGCATACTCTTCAGCTCTGCCCTGCAAGGGTTCCCCCGCCTCCCTTTTGTTCAATAGGGAGCGGGTTATCCTAAACAGGGCGGCTGGACGGGACTCAGCGGATGCAACCAGGGTGGCTATGTGTGATCTTTTTGCTGCCCTAAGTGCCCTGGTGTATTCCCTGGTGCAGGTGGTTACCATTGCTCGGTTCGATTCGGACTTATCGGACCTCCAACGGTGCTCTAGGCATCTCCTCCGGCGCTTCATCTCCCGGAGTTCCTTGGTAAACCAAGGGGGTCTCCGGGATCCGCTGCCTCGGAGGAGCCGCAGTGGCGCAATCCGGTCGAGGGCCTCCGACGCTGCCGAGTGCCACGCAGCAGCCAGAGTCTCCACCGGACTGTGGGCGAGAGTGTCAGGAATAACCCCAAGCTCTGTCTGGAACCTTAACGGCTCCATAAGGCGCCTGGGGCGGAACCACCTGGACGGTTCCTCCTCCCTACAGTGGGGGTTTGGCCTCCGGAAGTCGAGCCTCAGTAGGCAGTGGTCTGACCACGACAGGGGTATGATGTCGCTCCCCCTCAGACCAAGATCACAAATCCACTGCTCCGAGAGAAATACGAGGTCAAGCATGTGTCCCGCTGAATGGGTTGGGCCTCGAATTACTTGGGTCAAGCCCATGGCTGTCATGGAGGCCATGAACTCCTGCGCCCCATCAGAGCTTTCACCGAGCGACGGCAAATTGAAGTCCCCCAGGACCATCAACCTAGGGAACTCAATTGCCAGCTCGGCTACCGACTCGAGGAGCGAGGGGAGGGCTGCTGCAACGCTGTTGGGAGGCAGGTACGTTAGCAGCAGACCCACTTGACCCTTGAGGTCCAACTTTAACAGCAATGACTCACACCCGACAATCTCCGGAGCAGGGACCCTACGAGGAACTAACGACTCCCGGATAACGGCGGCCACACCCCCACCCCTTCCCTGGGCTCTTGGCTGATGCAGCACCTGAAATCCTTCTGGGCACAGCTCTACAAGGGGGACTCCTCCCTCTGGGCCCAGCCAGGTCTCAGTAATACATGCCAGGTCTGCCCTCTCGTCTAAAATTAAGTCCCGGACGAGAGGAGCTTTATGGACAACAGACCTGGCATTTAGCGACAACAGCCTGAGACCAGGGTCCTGACTACTCACGCCATCTGGTCTTGGAGTGGGACTCCTAGGGCCGGAAGGAGGGATCTCTGCAATGTAGCGAACCCTCCTTCCCCGGTAATGGCCTGCCCTAAAGTCCCCGCCGTATCTGCCCCTCCCTGTTACGACCGCAATACCCCGACCCTCTCCTGCGTCTCTGGTCCCCTCAACCACCCCCATCGCCCCCGCCACTCCCGGCAGGCCCTCCGAATCATACATACTCAAACACTCCCCCAAACAGTCCCCACGTAATAGTTAAAAAACACAAAAATACAACAATAATGGCAATAAAAGTGGGATCATTCGTTCAGTTACATACATACCCCTGGCATATCCCATACAAAGTAAGAAGAGAAGAGGTAGAGAAAAGAAAGAAAAGATAGATTGCGCAGTTGATTAGGGTGCGAGTCCAGGCAGAGCCAAGTGGCTCTCAGCAATCGAAATGGTTAGAATAGTTACAATAATTAGCGTCCAGTTATGGCCCAGAGAAGGTGTACAGGGGCGTAACTCGCGTCCCCCTCTTCTACGGGTCTGAATAGGTCCAAAGAGTCCGGAACAATTGAGGAAAGCAGGGGGCCTTCTTCCACAAGCGCTGTCCCAGATAGAGACCCAGGGATAATGGCAGATGGTAGTGTTGATAATGCTTAAAGCCAGATGGAACTGAGCTAGTGGGTCTGAAAGTCCAAAGTTCACGACCAGAGGTGGCCAGGAGTTAAAATGCCACAGTAGGGGGGGCGTCAGATGGTAGATGGAAAGCCTCACCGCAACAAGGGAGGGCAAAGAGTAGAATGCGTCCAGAGGGCCACTTGACCGAGCAGGGGCAGAGGAGGAAGGAGGCAATGCTGGAAGGGAAGTGAGGCTGGATAGTAAAGGGAGCCGTCCGGAGGGGCCGATGCAACGTCGGGAAAAACTGCCCATCCAATCTGCTCAGTCCCCACATTAGTTCAATTCGTCCTCTCTCCCTCCGGAGCAATAATGATCTTACAAAGCCCCAGTGAGGTAGCTCAATAAGCAGGATGAAATCGCCTCGACCGCCGAAAACCGCTACCGTTGCAGCAAACGTGGCGCCGCCCCCCCCCACCGAGTAATGCAAGCAGCTCACGGCTTACAGACCACCAAAGTTGTGCAGTCCGGGGTCGCCCAAAGGCGGCGACCCCCGCAAAGGTCTGGGCTGGTTCAGCTGGTTCTCTCTCCCTTTCAAGCCAGATGAAATCGTCTAGGGCGCTGGGAGACGCCGACATAACGCCGCCGCCCCCCACCGCCGGACAACGCAGGCCGCTCCCAGCAGGCAAAACAGCAGGCAGAATATTCGAGAAAATATTCGAATAGTTGGAGGACAAATAAGTAAGCAACTTCAGTTTGGGCTTTTTTGTATTATGTCATCTATGATTTGTTCCGTTCTGATTAGAGCTTGTGTTGGCTATATTTTTTGCCTATAGTGGTGGACATGATTTAAATAAAATGCTCTGGTTTTTATTGCCATATTCTAGTATATATAAATAAATTGGTCTGTTCTATAAAAGAAGCCATTGTTTTTTCTTTTATATTTTGTCTTTCTCTCACAGCTCAAAGCAACATATCTGGCTTTTCTCTGTTTTTATTTCCAGATTAATAGTATTGTGGAATATATAAATCTGTCTCGATCCAAAGTTGCCCAGTAATCTACATAAAGGGCAGACCTAAATTTAAGTACTTCAGATGAATTAAGTTGATGTCCTTAACCTGCACTACATTACAGTGTGGGCATGTAGAATTTTTAACATTTTTTTGAGGTTTGATATTTTTCCCTTGAGAGATTACAGTTGGGGAAAAAAAACATTGAAAACTCAATTACAAAGCCAGATTAGTATAGTAGTTAAGTTGCTTGACTAGAATTTGGGACATTATGAGTTCTAATATTTTCTTCTCTTTGCTCTTACAATTGACTATGGGGAGTCTGCAGCATCCCATTCTCTCCCTTTCCCCCTGCCTTGACAGGACTCTGCAACGCTTGGCCCTTTACTTATAGCTTCTGGAAGCAGCTGCCATTTTCATCACTCCAGAAATTCTTTTTGGGAATAGTAGCTGCTTTCGGAGTGTTCTACCCTGATCAGCTGGCCATTGGGGGACTGCAAACCCTCTCCCATGCAAACCCTGCATGTTAAGGCACAGTTTCAGGATGAGCTTCTCAAAACCTTTCCCTTGCTTAACCTCTTTCTCTCTCCCAGAAAGCTACATTTCTTCAATAATTATAACAATAAAAGGTGGGAGGGAAAGACTTCTTGATCATTCTTCCTCTCCCCACCCAGGGGTGGACTGCTGGGGATTCACATGGGTTCCTCTAGCTAGGATTCTGCCCAGTTTGGAAACCCCCAAATGCCACTCCTGGCTGGCCACGGCCATCACATCCCTCCCCTCCCACCACTCCCAGGAGTCTCTATGTGGCCCGTTCATTATGACAGGTAAGTGCAGAAACAATGTGGAGCCTCGGAGAGGGGGTATAGTGGGCCTACCGGAGGTTCTGGAAGTCTGGAAATGGACCTGTTTCTGGCCTCCAGAGGACCTCCAGAGCCCCAGTTTTCACACTCCCAGAGGCTCAAGGAAAGCTTCCGGAGACTAAAGAGGGCGAAAAATGCACACATACCCGCCAAGGTGCAGGAAGCAGTCTAGGCCTTACAACAGGGCAATGAACCCATTGCTGTGATTTTTGAAGCCCCATCCTTAAATTAGGTGCAAAAGCTAATCTCCCTGCCTCTGCTCTCAAATCTGTATACCTTTTAGTTTAGGCTAGAGCCCAATATGTGCAGCAAATGGAATATTTGGATTTTTTTCCCTTTAGGACCTTTAGAGTCCTAGCTGGAACCTAAAGTCAGATTAGACGAGTCCTAGTTATGATAAAATTTTGAGCTCAATCTGTTCTAGAGATACCAAAGAGAGGAACAGCTTGCCCTAATTCTATGGAGCTTCCAGAAGTGGTTTATTGTAAAAAGTAACAGCAACGAAGGTGTGGAAGAGCATGTGAAACCCCAAGGGGTATCTCGGGGTTGGGGAAGGCCTTGATGATGTCCAAAGTAGGTGGGCTTGTACCTGCACTGGGCCTACCAGAATCTCCCCCAATCCTGATGCACACCATTCTCTAAGAGCCAAGGTGGCACAGTGGTTAAAAGCAGCACTGCAGGCTACTGCTAGATCAGCAGGTCAGCGGTTCAAATCTCACCGGCTCAGGGTTGACTCAGCCTTCCATCCTTCCGAGGTGGGTAAAATGAGGACCCAGATTGTTGGGGGCAATATGCTGACTCTCTGTAAACCGCTTAGAGAGGCCTGAAAGGCCTATGAAGCGGTATATAAGTCTACTGCTATTGCTATTGCTATTGCTATTGCTACTTAACAATCTGTGCATTCATTTAAGGAATGTAGAGGTGACTTGTCATTACTTGAGACAGTTCATTTAACATTTATCCCGACTTCTGCTCTAATTGGCAAGCTCTATTGCATTTGTAACTCAATAATTAGTTGACTTCCAGAAAACTCTGGCACATCTTTACCTTCATCCATTATTTAGCCTCAGTTGTCACTTTTGCTTCCTTATTGTTTAGTATCGTACCTCAGTCCTTTTAAATTAAACTAGGGATGATATCTTGCATGAAGACCACTTTCAAACTTGTTCCATACCATTCCATATCAATATAACAACTAATTGCAAGCACTCCTTCTCATTGCAGTCACTTCTGATCTCCACTCATTTCGCTAGTTTGTAGTTTTTAGCTTGGTATCTTTTAGTTTGGTGTCTATTCTTTAACATCTTCAAATGCAGAGCTAAAAATGACACTGGAAGCAGGCAAATAATTCCAGATAATTCTAAGGTGTTCAGATTTGTGTCAGGAAGCACCTTTGTACAAATTTGTTAGTGTATCACTATTGCTCAGATTTTTTAAAATGAATAGGTGAGTAAAAATATATAACTACCTGCTATCCTGTTAATCCCTCTTTTTCAATTAATCAGAATTATTAAGATGGATATATGAATATATTCGTTTGCCAATATTTCCTTTGTATGGAAACTTTCCAGTTAAACTGCAGACATATTTTGGAGATCCTATTCCATATGATCCAAACACAACAGCAGAAGAACTAGCCAAAAAAGTAAGATTTTCCTTTCAAAGTATTAATACTTACTGGGCTAAAATAAAGACTCCTGGAGGAATTGCTGAGATACTTTCAGTATATATATATATATATTATATCAATGTATGTTCAAAGAAAAATTTTGTGACTCAGATTGTGAATCAAAATGCTTGATTGGGATAAACAGTACCAAAAACACAGATTCGGTTGAAAATTAAGCTGAATGAAAGGTTAGTGAATTTTTGTCAATATCTACTTTTTTTGTCAATATTTTCTAGATAAAGTTCTCAATTACAAGGTATTCTTGTGTTTTATTCACTATTTATATTGCAGCAGTATTTTCCAGTTTTTTAATTTCCACATGCAGTTGTTTTTAAATGCTTAATATGTATCTCTTTTTAGTATAAATATTTAGATACTGAGTTTAAATGTTTTTTATGAATTGATTCTGAACTGTTGGAATTATTTTTGTTTTAGAAGGTAACATATAAATTAATGAGTTCATTATAAAGCAAAAACCAAAACTATAGTATATTTTACAGTTCAGTCATATAAACCCAAAAGTTTTCTAAGACGTTTTATATAACATAAAGATCTTTCTAGATATCAGTTATTAACAGCAGGATCGTGACTCTAAGCAGTCAAATGCTATTCAAAATATTATAGAACATAGAACATATCATAATAGGATTGGAAAGGAACTTACAGTTCAAGTCCAATTTCCTTCTGAAAAGGAAAATCTTTACCATTTTAAACAAATGACTGTCTGGTTTCTTTCTGAAAACCTCCAATGATGGAACACACATAATTTCTAAATGTAGGTTATTCCACAGATTACTTGTTCTCCCTATCAGGAAATTTGTCCTTGGTTCTAAGTTGGTTCTTTCTTTAATCATTTATATGGACATTTTTGCACACACAAAAAATACAAGTGACATGGAAAATTACACATCATTAGATTAGGGAAAATTCAGTGATATTGGAAGCATTATAAAAAAGGCTCCCTAAGGTCTCCAGTCACATTAGTTTTAGAACCCCAAGAAACTTTCAAATGGACTGGAAGTGATAGATCCCATCCTATCTACAATTTGATTTTATTTTTTTGCCAGGTTAATGTTTGTCTTTGATCATGAACACTTTTTTCGGTGAACATATAGGAGAGAGTATGAAACTATATTAAATCTAAAATTAACTGATCACCTTTCATAGATTAATAACTTGGGATTTTTTAAATCAAGCAATATGGTTTAATACAGAATTAATGTTCTAAGAACAGTTTGATCCTAAAGACTCAGTGGAGGCTGGAGTTTCAGAATGCCTTGCCATTTAGCAGAGGGCAGAAATTCCTTTTTAACAAACAAAAAATCAGAGCAGCCCAGGATCAGTGTGGCTGAAATCTACTCCTACTGTTTATTATTTGATTTTGTAGTGTTTAAAGAATAGATTGTAGTATGAAAACTAATTTCCATACACAGAACTTTATATTTTGAATTTGTGTGGATTTGATAATTTCAGGGTTAAATTATTGAATGTCTGGTTAATGTTATATTGTAGTTTGAAAAGTATTCATTGTTGTTTTTTATTTTAAATGTAATTTACCATTGAACAATGCAATAAAAATGAATAATGTATATTTCTCCAATCTCACTCCTGTCACAGGTAAAGAATGCATTACGGTGTTTAATAGACAAACATCAGAAAATACCAGGAAATGTGTGGAGAGCTTTGATGGCATGAGTTACAACAGAGAAATAAGACAATGAATAGCTTCGGCAAATCATTGTGAAAAGTTTTTGAATGATATTTTAATGTAATGTATTATTTAAGAATTATTATAATAACCTTTAATTTGATGCTCAAATGTATACTTTTATTAAAAAGTAGGCTTTAAAAACTATTGTTACATATATGGTTCGGGAAAGTACAAGTAACCCTTGACTAACAACAATTGTGCCCAAAATTTCCATCGCTAAGCAAGGCACTGGTTAAGTGAGTTTTGTTCTCTTTTATGACCTTTTTGCCAGATTTCTTAAGTGAATCACTGCAGTTGTTAAGTAAATCACAGGATCGTTAAGTAAATCCACTTACCCCCCATTGATTTTGCTTGATGGAAGCTGGCTGGGAATGTTACAGTAGTGATCACATGACCCCAGGACAGTGCAACTATCATAAATTTGTGCAAGTAGCCAGGCAACCAAATTTTGATCACATGACCATTGTCATAAGTGTGAAAAACTGTCATGTGTTACTTTTTCTCTGTGCTGTTGTAACTTTGGAAGTTCACTAAATGGATGGTTGTAAACTGTGGATTACCTCTACATCTTTTAATATCAGTACAACTGTTTTTCACAGAAAACTATAGGTTAAAAAGCACAATCCTGATTTGGAATAAGATATAAACATTATTTTTAGGCTTTTGGGAAATGTATCAAATATATTGCTTAGCTCTAGTATGTAAGCTTTAAATGTTTTGGACTAAATTTGATACTTTTCTTAAAATTTGCATTTCTTTTTTGTTCCATGCATTCTCCAGTGTAGTAGAGGATGTATCTTATCAAATCAGGTTAGTGTTCATTCCTTTTTTATGAAAAGTATTTAAATTGGATTATCTGGATTGTACATAAAAGAAACCTTGAGTTGACTATAATTTTAAATAATTTTAAAACATGAAATAACATTTAACCTGTTGTCCGTGTTAGACACAACAAGAAATATAATTTAATTACAGTTCGTTCAGTTTAGGAGAAAAAATGGTTGCAATTCAGGTCATACCTGGACTCTGTAATCACTTGCTTTGGGGTAGGATCGAGACAACTGAATGGAACTGAGCATTTACTGCCCAGATGCCCTTTCTTGATGCCTACATCAGAGGTGGGATTCACTTACCTTCTCTACAGGTTCATAAATGTGAGCGCACGCACACATATACTCGCTTCAGTTGCAAGTGCCTCATCTGTGCATGGGCACCGCCTACTGTGAATGCGCAGTGCTAGTGTATTATATTGGGATTGGTGGGCGGAGCCTCCTGTAGCTGCCACTACAGGTTTGCCTGAACTGGTGCATTATTCCATGTTGTTTTCTTTATTTCTATATCATGATGTAAAATATCTATTGAATAAAACTGAAGTAACTAGAAAATATGTCCTATATATTAAATTAGTAATTAAATTAATTACTGTGTGCATTCTATTGTTCTTAATGAGTTTTTTGAATACCATATTCATTGAAGAAAAAGACCATATAGATAAAACAATCAAATGGAGGCAAGCAAGAGTCACTTGAATGGAGATGGATGATAAATGAAATAAACGAAGAAACAAAAAGAAACAATAATACACAGAATTATATGTTTTCAGTAGTATTCAATACTAGGGCTTGGAGAACCTTCAAAAGTGTTCTTTTTGTAGATGCTTGATTTAGTGAGGTATCATTTCTAAAATTAAAGACATTAAAAAGTCACATTTTCTGGAAACCTCAAGTGGCTGCTTTAAAAGTTTTTTCCAGTTGTCTCTCTGTCTGTTCGAGGATAAGTTTTTGTGTGTGTTGATAAAACTTTGAAAGAGTTGCCTTATAGCCTCTGGAAGACATTGCTCCTTCAGTGTTCTAATCGTTAGATACTTCAGTGGAAACTAGCTAAACCGGGGATACTTCAGCAATGATACTTCAGTGGAAACCAGGACTAACTAAACCTTGCCAGGACTTACAAAAATGATGGAAAATATATCAGTCACCACACAGAAAAAAGTACCATGCACAGGGGGCTTCTCACTTTGATTCTAGCCTAGACAGGTATACTTTGAATGGGATCTGTGAATGTGTGAGGCTCTAAAGATTTCAATTCAGAAAATAAACACTTAATGTTGTAATCTGCATTTGCTTTGTATTGTGAATTTCTAGATAAATAACAAGAACTAATAACAGAGAGGTTTTTATAAAACCCTCTACCTTGTTTTCATGTGACACATGACTAAATCAGAACAGTAGGTTTAGACTAAACCTTGCTGCTAACCTTCTAAGAACATTATTTTATTATTTTATCATGAACATGAGAACAGGCAGCATCATTTATTAGTTTAATTTTTCTCATGACTATGATGTAAATGTAAGCACAGCTTTGGCACACTGACACCTCAAAGAACAATGTATCTCAATGCCAACAAAATAACAGTAAAATGTATGTTATTGGAATGTTACAGCTTAGAAGTTGAATTACCAAATGGTAGCTCAGGGCGCAATTAAGTCTGCCGTACTTTTTTATCCATTTTTTTAAAAAAGATATTCTTTCACAGATTGTAACAATGGGAAACATGCATTTCATCATCTTTATTTTGAAGAATTCCTTTGGCAAAAAAACTGGCCCTAAAGCCAATAAAAAATGAGGGCTCCAAAGCTTGCAGCCAGAACTTTGCTTGGAAGAATCTCATGGACCCCAAGAGGAACAATGCTATGAGGATGGCCCTAGTGTGGAATGACCTAAAGATCAAAATAGCTACTTACAATATGCACAGTACTGTAAATATTGCAGTCATATACAGGTCCTTGGTTATCAAATACATAGACCATATTTATTATTGCATATTTAATTAAAATGAGGCACCACAAGAGGCTGTTCGAAGTTCCTAGAAAGAAAAGTGTTACCTAGTTGCCACTCTTAGGAGCTAGGAAAAGCTGCTCACCAAAAGTATGTTGTAGTCCGCCGGGGCCAGCAGAGTTGGCAGCAGAGTTGGACAGTTAGGTTGGAAACAGTCCTGGAGGTTGAGGAAAACTCAGACATGGGCTCTGCGTCGAAGGCAGAGAGGGAGTTAGACAGCAGTGAGGTAGAGGAACAGCTGGAGCCTGTTCCCAGTGTGCGCATGCGCAGAGCTGGCGGAAGACAAGAACAACTAAGAAAGCAGGGTCAACTTAAAAGTAAAGCCACATCTTAGAGGTGATTGGCCCCTCCCAAAGGAATGAATGGGGAGTGGGCTTTTGCAGGAAACAATTCGTTCATTCAGTCCAGAAAATTCTGTTTCTGATTATAAGAAACTCAGTGCCAGGTTTTGCTTTGCCCTGTGTTTGGAAACTAGGTATCTGGCAGCACGCTAAACTAGATAAGGTATGTGTGGATAAATATTCCTCTGAAAGACTGCTAAAGCCTTGCTGACTGTGAATGAAAGGAATTCATAGTCGTGTAAATAAAAGAGGTTTTGTCAGAACCAAGATTTTGCTTCTTGCTTTCTAAGGAGGCCTTGGTCAGAACATAGTGTTTGGTGAGGAAAATGTATTCCTCAATCAAAACTGCTGATGCTATCTTTAAGATGTATACATAAATGTTGTGAGGAAACATAGGGAATGCTTGTCTTGAGACTTTAACCCCAAAGCTGACTTCTTTACCTCTGCACAGAAATAAACATTTTTATATGTTCCCATCCACCTTTGTGTGATTATTGGTTAACTCGCACCAGGTGAAATGAACCACCCAGCTTGGGCTGGGCCAACATTGTGTGGTAAAAAGACTCCACAGTGTCAGTAAAATGACCACAGTGTACTTTATTTAATGATTTGGTACTTCTTGTTGCAATAAAATAAAAAAAATCTACAAAATCCAAATATATAAAATTTTTCAAGTTTTCTTTTAAAGTTTTACAAGAAAAACCAAGTTGTATTCAAAGAAATGTTTAAGTATGAAGCACTACTTTGAATTTCATTTCAGCACAAATTGTAACTTACTTAACAGACCAAAAGAACTATGGTACTGTAGTACACCAAATACTTCACACACTGTGTTCTTTACTATAGCACATTTAACCACTGTCAGTGCAAGGCAATGGTCTCTAGCCAATCAAGACACTCTTCACAATCAGGACTCAAAAGGAATGTTTGTATACATGGAGTCTGAATATAGGTATTTACAGGAAGGATTTCTGTTCCATTATCTATTTGAGTCTTCATTTCAAATGAAATACCAAGTACATTTGTACAATGTTTACAGGTCATAGCACAATAACTGTCATGAATATTATTCAACTCAAGTCACTGTGCTTGAGAGAAATATATCTACATGGTTCCCATAAACATAAAGATGATCTGAGAATGGAACTATTGAGTAAAAGCACAATTACAATTAGCACAATCTGCTCAAAATGCAACAGTTTACAACAGGAGCTGAGAAATTATTGGCCATTTTCTAGTTTGCAAAGGGTAACTTTTCATTACCTTTTTCCTGGTATTTCTTATAAGTAGATTACTGATACAGGATAAACAAAGTGAGGGGAAACTCTTAATTTATGAATAGGAAAAATACAACTCTTAAGACAAAGTAAGCATATACAAGCAGCTTATATGAGTTGGTTCCTTGATATTTGAACTGCATGTCATAGACTCACACTCCTAAATCAGCTATATGTATACTGAGCCGAACATCAAAATCTAGTAATCCAGATGGAGGACACAGTGAGTTCTGATACCAGCATATTCCTGTTTTTTGTTTCTGTTTTAAGGGAGAAAAGCTGTATGCTTCTGCCACCAAGTGGATGAAGGTTGGTATGATTTTGAACTTTGCTCAAGTTTCCACTTCAGACCAAACAATTAGATGCAACCAGTATTTTCTTTCTTTACAAAAGATATAAAATAAATACAGAAGCCAGTCTGCCTGAAAACATCATCATAAATGCTTCACGATGAGGAAGTGTGTTCCGTATTCCTTAATGATCTAGGTGGGTCTTTTTCCTCACCCAGATTATTCTTTCTAAATACTAATTGGTATAATTTTGAAAAATATTTTGTTTTCCAAATATTGTAAATTGCAAAACGCATGAAAATTAAAGCTTGCTGAGGTAGTCTACTGTAAAAAAAAACCAACAGATGTTAAACATAGTCAGACAAACAGTGGTATAAGTTTTGAACTTTTGGAAATGTAGTTGATCAACAATAAAATGGCTTTACATTATTAGAATTTCACAAATAAGCAAAATTAATATTTTAAGACCCATCTGTTTTCTGCATCTCAAATGTTTTTAAGATCCCATCTGGGTCTTGTCAATTTTTCGTGTTTCTTAGATGATGCAAACCTTTATTAGTGTAGTCTTTATATTAGAGTCATCCCATACCAATATAGAATATCTTTCTCCAAGAAACAAAAATGGAAAAAGAACAATCTGATTTTTAATACAAAGATGTTGTGGTCCATACAGATGTTTTTACATATATTTTATAACAGCAAAATGCATTATGCCCTTTCAGGTTCTATCTTGGTTACAGAATTCACAGCTAATGGGAACAGTGATCATACAGACTGAAATTCTTGAGGCTGGAATTCAATGTATCTGGAAGGCATCACATCAGACATTTTAATATAAGGTAACAAAAACATAGTAATAGAATAGTGGTAACATCTCAAAATGACACCTATATTTGTACCAGCAATTACAAGATAATGCCCATTTAGTAGAGCTTTGGCAGAAATTCCCACATACTTTCCAGAAAAAAATGTGTATGTAATAGACATAAATATTAATCTTCAGATGTGGAACAAACTGTTTCCAAGGTATTTTGAAATTTTTCTATCCATTTCACTCAATAGACCCACTAGGACAAATAAGGGGAGTACTACACAACGAGGATAAAGAGGTTTTTTTTCCCCAGAAAAAAATGGATTCAGTTTTTCCTGTTGAAACAAAAAAAAAACCAAAGCCCCATTCACTTTCAGTTCATTTTCCATCTTATTGAATTTCCCTTAATTTCTTCCATTCTATATTCTGGGCTTGCTGGTGGTCAGCTTCAGCTCTTGTCTTCGAGGATTCTGCTATGTCTCCTCTCATATTAGCCCTTGACTGTTAGGAATGCCAACATATATAAGCCATTAAAAAGCAACAACAGTGCCATGCATCCCATCAATTCTGAGTAGCAAAGATACTCTCCTTACACATTCACACTGCAAAATCATAGCTTCTACCTGCTGAAAGCAGCTCTATCACTGTGGCCATGCAAAGAATGTGTATCCTAATAGTGAGACTATTTGTATTAGAGGATCCAGGAAGGTAATGGAAGCAGTCATACAAACTTTATCATTCATTTGTTTTGTTTTTCATTAAACCTATAAACTACTTTTGCTTTAGGAACCTCTAGCCCTTCAGTTTTATTGTCACAATAACTGAGCCCATGAAGAAAACACAACTAGATTATGATTCTTAATGTGTTTTAACTAGAAGCTTGTGGTAAGGGGAATTAATGTCTAAGCAACTTCATGGAAAGCTGCAATCTATGGTAAATGACAAAAAAAGTTACGATTTTTACATACTCTGGAAACCTGCTGAGGAAATCCTGGAAACAGAGGTCACCATCACTGTTGGGAAGAAAATGTGGTTTGTTGGTTCTCCATGTACTGTATGTAAAGAAGTTAAAGGTTTACTACTGTCTGTTATCCTCTCACATAGCAACCGAAGATGGAAAAGAGCAGCATTTCTGAAGATGGCAGAGCAGATAATGCAACTATCTTTATCAAAGTATTTCAGGCAATAATGCTATCTTCAAGACTAGGAGTGAGGTTTTTACTGTGTCAATGGAGCCAGAGGTAGATGTGTTAAAGACAAGAAATGGGGCTGAGGAAGCAAACTTGAAACTGAACTGGCTTGGTTTGGAGGAAGCATTTCTGACAAAATCAAATATTTGAGCAAAACCACATTGATGCAGTCATTTGTCTGTTGTACAACTTGTTATACGAAGTAATACAAATTCCATGGTCAAATAATGTCTGGTTTCCCATCTTTTGCAAATATAGTAAGAAGCTTCTAATTTTATTTATTTTTTAGAAATAGTTGAGATTGAAAAATAACCGAAACAAAAATAATTGGTGAAGTGAGATCACAACTATTGCTGATGCAGTTGAAGGGAAATTTAGACAACTTGCCATTTTGTGTACTTACTTTATCAAATATGAATAGTAGAATGAATGAAAAGAAGATGTTTTTCTGAAGCTCTAATTAGATTATACCATTTAATGATTACCTTTCTAAGACAAAAAGAAAGGGTTACATTTCTATTCATCACCTTATACTTGTTCATATGACGTAGCAAACTGGGGAAAGTTAACTTAGCACCAAACCATTCTAGCATTGTCAGAAGAAAAAAAGCATCCCAAGGTTGCCTTCATGCAAAATGTTCACACCCTGTCCCAATCTAGTTAAATAGGTTATACAAACAGGATCACTGTATGTCAACATGGCGGCAGCCAGGAAGGCATATTGGAGATATGCACCATCCTTTGACTTGTGGGTCTGTCTGGTGTTTACATAGATATTGAGAACTACTCTCCAAAAGTGGGTTAGGCCAGGATGCAAAATGAGATTTCTTGGAGGAAGAGGTGGAAGCAAGTACTCATTTTGCCTCTTTAAAATCCACTAGCCCAAAGTTTAGTCCATTTTGGGAATGGAAAAAAAGCTGTAACAAATTGTATGTGAATTAAAAGTTTCACTTTTTGCATCTAAGGATAGGTAATGAGAAAGGATTCGGTCATTTTTCTTTTCTTACTTATCAATGGAAAAGAAGGAGGTGTAGGTAGCAGGATGGCATTGGCTGAGCCTTATACAGTATGTTAAATGGTTGCCTAGAATGCACCAGCATTAGTTTTATAAAAGTTTATATTGCCATTGGTTCCCTTGAAATAAAATGGGAAACATGAATATGGTAAAATAACAAAATTATTTCTGTAAAATTACACCAATGAAATAAGTTCAAGGACATTATGTAAAATAATTACACATCATCATAACACTGAAGCAGAAAAATTGAATCCTGTTTTCAAGAGAAAAGTGTGTATATATATATATATATATATATATATATATATATGTGTGTGTGTGTGTGTGTGTGTGTGTGTGTGTGTGTGTGTGTGTGTGTGTTGTATTTGTGCTACACACATTTGTGTGTATTTGTAAAATCTAATATATATATGTATGTATGTATGTATGTATGTATGTATGTATATATATATGTATATGTATATGTATATGTATATGTATATGTATATGTATATGTATATGTATATGTATATGTATATGTATATGTATATGTATATGTATATGTATATGTATATGTATATGTATATGTATATGTATATGTATATGTATATGTATATATATATATATATTAGAAGCAAAAAATCATGAATGCAACTCCAGCCATATCAAGACAGAAACAATTAAACATTGTGGTACATCAAGAAGGGCCATTCCGTGAATATAAAGGCTCCTTTTTAGCTAAAGAAAAGAAGAAAGAGATTGTGTTCATGGATTTCTGAAAATTGTCCAAATCACCATAGTGAAAAAATAACATACTAATGAATTATATCTCTGAACTGATAAATTATCTTTCATAATATAGCTATTACTAAAACATGCAAATATATGCAGGACCCATTAGTTCAATCTTAAGACATGGTAGTCCTCACAAATTCCAAAATATATTCATATTATTTACTATTTTAAAAAAAACAATGAGAAATAAGCATCCTGCTTTTGTTCAGACCTTTCTATTCAAACATGATGTTGTCAATCACTTTTGAACAAACTTTGCAAAACTCAAACCTCCTCCTCTTTTATACTGTATCTTGTTCCACACAATATAATGGCAGACGTAATATTATGCAAAAGACATGCTATGAAAAGAACCATAAATGCAAGGCGGTTGATGGAGAGAAGCTTTGCTGAAATTCATGCAGCACATACAGATGAGGTGAACTTTGTGCAGTTAAAGGCTGTCCTCCTTCAGCAAAAATTTCTTGGGAGAACTTTGGTAAAGCTGAAACAATGGATGTGAGGGGCAGGTAAGAGTGTGAGATGACACATTCACCTTATTTCATATTTTCCCCTCCTTTCTCTGTTTTGCACAAGCACAATAGGATGCCCTACACCTGCCTCTCTTTCACCGTAGGCAGCAAGTGTTCAGGAAGAGGATGGACAATTCTTGTCAGATTTTTCAATTTTTGAAATCAGACTGAGGGCTGCTTGAAATTAGTAATGGACCAGTATTGCCCACCCATCCATGTTGAGTTTGTATTGAAAGCATATTGATCTCACAATTTCAACTCATAAGCCTATTGAAATAACAAGATAACTTTTGCCAATACAATTGCATCCTGGCTTGAAGTAGTGCAAATTCAACATTAACTTAAAGTGTTGATTGAATTGAAGTAGGACATTTTCAATTGCAAAGGAGACTGCTGAAGGACATGCACATTTACGTAGAGCTATTTTTTAGAGGGGAAGTTGCTTTCTGTCAATACAATTGTACAAAAAACTGCTTCACATACCTGCTTATTGCAACTGCTTATATTAATAAACAACTTGCTGATATTTGCAATGGATGATTATGCCTTTGCTAAAGAATAACACAATGAACCATCTCACTTTTTGCTTGCCATTATCTGGAGATTAACTGAAGTAGAAACAAGCAAACTATAATCTCACTATGAAGCTGCAAAATTTCAGGCTAAATCTAATTACAAATTGGCTTTTTCCAACCTACAATTCTCCAATGTTGTGGCTTCACATTCTGCAAATTGTGTTCCCAAGAACATTGGAGAATTCTGGATTGGAAAATGCTGATTTCATAGTTTAGAGTTCATCAGAATTCCTTATGAAGCACCCACTGCACTAAATCTGAAGCACTCATCTGAAGTTTTCACTGTTTTGAAAGGTAGCAGTGGACATTTTCATATTGCATGATATTGTGAAACAAACTAATGTAGCATCAAGATTATGCAGTTATATTAATTTACAAAGGACTAGCAGATATAATATGAACTAATTTTTAAACTAAGATAATAAAGAGAATGAGTTACAAGTGAAAAGATTCTGCCTATAAAAAGTAACAACTTTTGTACTGAGTTTTTGCTTTACAAAAATATTGACATAATCCATGAGTTATTCCAGTTTGCACCAATTTTTGTTAAAAAAAATACTATCAAATTTTGACTTGCACTTTTAATGCAACCAAAAGCACCATCAAGGATACTTTTAACGTAAGAAAAGATACTTCTTGGAATCATGCCCAGATACCTATTTGCAAAACTAATTTTTGACAGTTAGCTGGTTTGGATATAAGGCTAAAGTGTAGTTTAGCTGTACAAAAGTGAGCCACAGTAAACTTTGGATTTATGCATTTCCCTTCTTCCTTTGATGTAGCTGTAAAGGGAATACTGAAATTTTAGATTATTTTGGGGTGCATTTTTCATTCCTCTCTTGCTTTTCTTTGCTTCTGTTTTTTCTATTTTCTTCCTTACTTTTTATTAGCTTGTGCTACTTTTAACTTGTTTAAAAACAAAAATTATACCTAAAATGAAATTTAGATTAATTTTATTTTGTTCTAGGGGTGTCAAACTCACGGCCCGCCGGCTGGATGCATCTCATGCTGACAACACCCACCTGTTTTAGCAAAGGGGAAAATTACGATACATCACATGGTGAAAACGTAATGCAAATTTGACACTCCTTGTCTAATCAAAATTTCATGCTATTAATCAGAAATATGAGTAGCTGGAAAAACATTAAGCTACACATGAAAATCATTTGTTTTAATTAACCTTAACATAGCAAGTTAAATTGGCACTTCATGTAGAATAGAAATGGATATTTTGATGTCATTAAATAAGGTGTCAGATGACAAGATGTGGGGTAGTATTAAATCCAAGGCTCACTGAAACACAATTTTGTGAAACTGAAACACGACCAAGTACAATGAAAGAAGTTCTACCCCCTTCAAGAAAATCTTGTGCATAAAATAGATTACTGTAGATTACAGTATTTATAAAGTATATACTGTAGTTTATATGCTTACAAACCAGGGAATATTTTTTGCTTAAACACAATTGACTGTAATTGTAGAAAGTACAATGTATTCTTTCCAACTTCTTTAGGACATGTCACACATTATCTCTTCTTCAAACTATAATATATTAATTTTGTAATTACACACTATTTGGCACAAAAAGGTTATAGCATTCTGTGATGCTTTATTCATATGTAGTAGATTAAAACACCTATTTTCTTTTGCTGCACTTCTGAATGTACTCTTCACAGGATATGGGATATATACCTTTTTGGTATTTTTCCATCTTTCTCTCTCCCTTTTCTTTTGTTTTTGTCTTTGCAATTGAAATTTAATCATGATTATCATTTAATTTACATTTTTAATAATCATTTAAACTCTCAATTCTTTTTGAAACTTGCGGAGGGACGAGGGAATCATCTGCATAGAATTACTGTTAAAAAGTACCCTGAAGTTGTACATAAAATATTGGTTTTGTTTAAAAAAAGGAAATAAAATTTAATAAAATAAAAATGAATAATTTCTTTGATTATAAATTGTAGAGAAAAATTATTAATGCCTTGTGCAATGTCACTCATTTGAAAATGTTTCATGATTTACCTATGCAAGATAATTAATTTCTTTTATAGAAACTAGAATTCATATAACAGTAATATCGCCTTTGTATGAATTTAGTTCTGACAATTTTTTCTAAACTGCTGCTTTGTTTTATAAATAAGTATGCAAACATACTAAGCTTAAAAATATATGTAGGGATTTATTTAAAAAGGAAAAAAAAGAAAAGAAAACCCCACTCACTAGTGTGTTGGATGTCAGTCATTCAACCCTTCCTGCCTTATTTTTAAATTCCGTATAATGCACTTTAAAATCAGAATAATCGAAGTAAGTCTATTTCTCAGTCAAAAATAATGATTCTTTTGAGGTTTTTGAATGCTGCTTCTTTTAGGCTTACTGAGATAGACTGTGGTACAGTGGATCAAATGATAATCATGATGGTAGTCAGACTAAGGACACTGCTATAGCTTCCTGATCTGCAGTAGAATGAAATTAGGTTATTGCCACGGCCCTATTATTACCACTTTATTTGGATGCATCATAGCCGTTGCACTCAGTTTTCTTTATTCACTATTTATAGTGTTGTTTCATATTCCAATCGCTCCTGTATAAGGGCGTCATCTTTATACTGTAGTCGTGGGGGAGCAGGAGAACATTCAAAAGCTAAAATGGCCTTTCTGAGGCTCCTGTCCAATACATGTCTTTCCCATGCTGGATACCTATTCCTGAACAAATCAATTTTAATGACAGATTCTTCAATCCTTGGTGGTCGGGATGAAGGGGTTGAAGGTGCAGTTGGTCTCACTTGAAAGACAGGTACACACCCATCTCTCTCAGCAAATTTCTGATCCCGGTCACTTGTAACGCTCCGATTATTAGAAATAGACCTTAAAGTACTTGATGCTACTTCAGCAGGAAGCGTGAAGGTAGCTACAGTATCCTCACAAGCACAGCTTGGTGATTGCCCAAATCGTGGTCCATTAGGATGAAAGAAGGCATAGTACATCAGCATAAAAACAATGCCAGTTAAAAAGCTGCTGAACACCACGCATAGTGCCGGTATGGCAAATGCATCAGAAATCATCGGAGCCTTGTACAGATACCAAAGAGCACTCAAAGCGGTGTTTTCCAAAAGGATCACAAAATAGTAAATGAAAAGCCTACAACGTGTCCTTCCCTCCTTGACGTTGAACCAACTAAAGATATAAATTATTCCAACAACCATGTCAAACACAATCTCTTCCCATTTTGTAATGCAGAATTCTGTTTCACAATGGACAATCCAGAAAGTCATGATACACCAATGAAGGACTATGAAGATCCCAAAGTATAGTTGAAAAACGGAGGCAAAGAGAGCAAAAGTAATCACCCTGGCTGCGATTGTGAAAAAATGCCAGCAGAATTGAATAATTACAGCCATGTAGCTGATACGTTTCTTGTCATCCCGGGAGTCCCGAAGAGCTTTTTGATATGAAGCCAGTGCCCATGCCAAAGATACTAGAGATGCTGCTGCAGTAAGACCTAAAGGAAAGGAAAGGCATAAAATACAGGACATGTCATTAATAAAGATGGACACTTTTGAAAAAAAAAAGTATAATCTCATTACACTTCTTCTAGAAAGGCCCACATTATGTGCAATCCCGTGTATGTTTTCTTCCAGTGGACTCATCAAACAAAGAATTATGCTGGAAGATTGCAATCTAATAAATGACACTTTGTATCAGGCATCTAAAGATGCAGGGGAACTTTTAACTACTGAAAATGTTTATTTAACAAACATAAGTGTAATGAACTCATTAAAGCTGACAAGACAAAAATTATCCTACAGGCAGAAACTGTTTATCAGCAATAAGATAAGACAACACTACATAACAGCTTGAAACACACACACACACACACTCAATCCCCAAAGACTCATAATTCAATTAAAGATGCACTATGTGCTACTCTTCAACAGGTGAAGAGATGGGAGAACTAGGACATTTTATGGAAAAACATCTGAAGATTAAGGTGAACATTTGTTTGAAACATTATTATTTCAGAATGGGCATAAATTTAGCTAAATTCTCAATTCTGATAGCCTACTTTATTATGATGGTGTTATTAGATTCAATCCATATTCCTCATTTGTGAGAGGAAACAGATTCAGGTTTTTTAAAAAAATAAGAAATGCCTACTTCTGAAAGTGAATACTGCTTTATCTTATAAATTCAAATCCGATGTCCTAGCAATTGCGGACAATATACTTAATATTTGGTTAAGAATTAGAAAATGAAAATAATAACAGACTGATATATGTATTTACTAAAAATATATTGAACACAGAATAAACATTTGGAAAAAGGGATGTTGTGGCTCAGTGGCTAAGACCCTGAGCTTGTCGATCAGAAGGTCGGTAATTCAGCGGTTCGAATCCCATATGCTGCGTAACAGGGTGAGCTCCCGTTACTTGTTCTAGCTTCTGCCAACCTAGCAGGTCGAAAGCAAGTAAAAAATGCAAGTTGAAAAATAGGGACAACTTTGGTGGGAAAGTAACAGTGCTCTGTGCGCCTTTGACAATTAGTCATGCCAGCCATATGACTGTGGAGACGTCTTCGGACAGCGTTGGCTCTTCAGCTTAGAAACGGAAATGATCATCGCTCCTAGATCCGGAACCAACTCCCTGCTCAGTGCAGGAATTCAAGGTGAACATCCCAATAAATGGCTGTTTAATATTTTCCACTTTTCAGGATTGGTGGTTCTACTATTCCTACTGTTGCTTTTTCTAATATTCAGTCAAAATCTGCCTTATTATAAGTATTATTTCATATTCTGCAATGTGTAAGAACAGATCTTATCTTTTTTGTTGCAGTATCTTTTCAGGTATTTGAAGAAAGCATTATTCTAACACCCCCAGTGTTTATAATCCTGGGGGATTTCAATCTGCCTTCCATTGGTGAGACATCTAAGTCAGCTCGGGAGTTCATAGCTTCCATGATGGCTATGGACCTAACTCAGTTAATTCAAGACCCCACCCATAATGGGGGACACACGCTCAACCTGATTTTTGTCTCTGGGCAGTCCCTCACCGCAGGGAGGCGGAACTGACTAGATGGTTCCGCCCCAGGCGCCTGATGGACCCTTAAAGGTTCCTGATGGAGCTTGGGACTTTTCCTGAATCCCTTGCTCAGAACTCGACTGAAGCCCTAGTGGAAGCCTGGGATAGGGCGGCCACTGGGGCTTTGGATCGTGTTGTGCCTTTGCGGCCTCTGACCCGGTGTCGATCCTGGATAGCTCCCTGGTTTACCGAGGAGCTCCGGGAGATGAAACACCGGGTCAGAGGCCGCAAAGCCACATCACAATCCAAAGCCCCAGTGGCCGCCCTATCCCAGGCTTCCACTAGGGCTTCGGTCGAGTTGTGAGCAAGGGATTCAGGAAAAGTCCCAAATGCCGGAAAAGATGCCCAGAGAGTGGTTGGAGGGCCAGCCAGTCCGAATCTGATCGAACACTAGTAAGAATTCATATTAAATCCTACTTAGTGGCGATGAAAGTGGCAAAACGGCAACATTTTTCCTCTCTTATCGCGTCCGCAGATAACTTCCCAGCTGCCCTGTTTAGGGTGACCCGCTCCTTACTTAACCAAGGAACTGGGAAAGACCCCTTGCAGGGTAGGGCTGAAGAATTTGTTCAGTATCTGCAGGATAAAATCGCTCAGATCTGAACAGGCTTGGACTCTGACTGTAGATTCGGGCGAGTCGATGGGGATGAATCTTGTGGAGACCATCTGGGATGAGTTTGACCCTGAGGGCATGGACAGGATTATGGGGAGACTCAGTGCTGCCACTTGTGTACTGGACCCGTGTCCCTCTTGGTTAGTCTCGACTTCCTGTGAGGTGACAAATAAAGGAAACTAACTAACTAACTAATGAGGCTGGCTCCAGGAGATTACCAACACTTCGTTGAGAGAGGGGTTCTTTCCCACCGCCTTGAAGGAGGCAGTGGTGAGGCCCCTCCTTCCCTGGACCCAGCTTCTTTAGCCAACTATCGTCCGGTCTCCAACCTTCGCTTTGTAGCGAAGGTTGTTGAGAATGCGGTAGCACATCAGCTTCCCCAGTCCCTGGATGAAGCTCCCGTTTCAGTCGGGTTTCAGGCCCAGATACAGCACAGAGACGGCATTGGTCGCGTTGGTCGATGATCTCTGGTGAGCCTGGGACAGGGGCTGCTCCTCTGTCCTGGTCCTATTAGATCTCTCAGCGGCTTTCGATACCATCGACCATGGTATCCTACTGCGACGACTCGGGGGGTTGGGAGTGGGGGGCACCATTTTATAGTGGTTCTCCTCCTACCTGTTGGATCGGTCGCAGTTTGTGTTGACTGGAAGGCAGGGATCGACCCTGAGGCGCATCACCTGTGGGGTGCCCAGGGGTCGGTTCTCTCACCCCTCCTGTTTAACATATGTATGAAACCACTGGGTGAGATCATCCGTGGTTTTGAGGTACGGTATCATCAATATGCTGATGGTACCCAACTTTTCATCTCTACCCCAAACCACCCAAACGATGCCCTCAACGTGATGTCCCGATGCCTGGAGGCTGTGCGGATCTGGATGGGGAGGAACAGGCTCAAGCTCAATCCCTCCAAGACGGAGTGGCTGTGGTTTCCGTCATCCTGATTTGTGCATCTTGTTCCATCTTTGATGATAGGGAGAGAAATTTTAGCCCGCTCAGGGAGGGCCCGCAATCTGGGCATCCTCCTAGACACGTGGTTTAGTTTAGAAGAACACCTGACGGCTGTGACCAGGGGGGCCTTTTACCAGGTTCGTCTGGTATGTTAGTTGTGCCCCTTCCTGGATCGGGATGCTCTGTGCACAGTCACTCATGCCCTCGTCTTTTCTCGTCTGGATTACTGTAACGCTCTCTACATGGGGCTGCCCTTGAAGAGCACCCGGAGGCTTCAACTGGTCCAGAATGTGGCTTCACGGGTTATCATGGGGGCACCTAGGTGCTCCCATGTTACAACCCTTTTAGGCGGCCTGCACTGGTTGCCAGTTGTCTTCCGGGTGCGATTCAAGGTACTAATTATGACCTTTAAAGTTCTCCATGGCTTAGGCCCAGGGTACCTGCGAGACCACCTACTGCCACCGATAGCCTCCCATCGTCCAGTGCGATCCCACAGAGTTGGCCTCCTCAGGGTGCCGCCAGCCAGACAGTGTCGGCTAGCAACCCCCAGGGGGAGAGCCTTCTCTGTGGGAGCACCTTCCCTCTGGAATGAGCTGCCCCCGGAGCTTCGTATAATCCTCGACCTCCGATCCTTCCGATGCGCCCTAAAAAGTTGGCTTTTCCAGCAAGCCAGCCTGGCCTGAACAAAACAAAACAAATTATTGGTCATTGTTCATTTTAATTCGAATTTTTCTTTTAAAAAATGTTATTGTCAATTCTTATTGGGTTTGTTTGGGTTATTCTATTTAATTTTTTTAAACTTTTGTATTATGTGTTTCTTTTAATGTTGTATACTGCCCTGAGTCCTTGGGAGAAGGGCGGCATATAAATCTAATAAAACCAAACCTAAACCTAAACCCCCAGTGAGCTTTTCTCAAGGCTAAAACATAAAATCCTTCCGTCTCTCTTCATAGAACTTACGTTTTTGGTTTTGATCATTGTTATTCATCATCTTTGAAACTGTTACAATTTCTCCATTTTCTCCTGAAAGTGCAGTACATAAAACCTAAAATTATATTCCAGAGAGTGGTGAGATTCAAATAATTTAACAACTGGTTCTCTGCCCTAATGATGACTAGATCACCAAACTGCTCAGAAACTAAACAACAACTAAGCAAACTGGTTGAATCCCAGCACTGATCCCAGACCAAACCAACCTCACTTCAAGGGAAAGATTAATTCCCTTTGAATTAATTTTATGGCCAAATAGGCTGAATATAGGAACACCTCTGTTGAAATATTGTATTAGTCTGTTTAAACCATATGACAAGGCAGTTCTGATTAAATATATAGGACAGCAAGAAAGTTGGTCAGGTTGTGAGTTTCCTCAAAAATAACTATGATTTTTCTTTTGCTCTTCCCTCATCCCCAATCCCACCACAGTCCTGGGTAATTACTATTTTCCCAGTAAAGGGAAAGTACAATTATCCCAAAATCCTGGAAGCATACACTAAAATTTGACATGGCAAAGCAGTTTAAACTAATGTTGCTGTAGTTTTTTCTTTCTTTCTTTTCTTTAAAATTCAAACAACCATGCAGACAGTGAAGTACTAAAAACATGCATGAGTATTTTGCTAAGAAAAGGACTGTTTTTGCTAACGAGAAGGGTATATATTACTTACATGTAATTTATTAAAGCAGAAAAAAATATATTCATGCTACACATAATCCACTAGGTGGCAATGCAGCATAATTTAATGGGTTTGGTCTCTTTTTGCTTTTGGTTGTAAATTTGCTATATAATAAGCAACTTGCTAGCTATCCTATTAACAGGCCTAAGTGAATAGGACATGATAGTAGATAGTCTTTGAAATTGTGATGTTTTCTTAGTTAAAATCCTTGCATGTAGAATGCATACATGGGGTTGAGAAGTGGTTGCAAAGCAGGTTTGGAGGGCCTTGAAAAGAGAAGATCATCTGGATCTTTTCAGTAGGCATGAAATATGGGACAGAAACAGTATTGGTCATGCTTTTAGAGGAACTCTGGTGAGGGCTGGGTTGGGTGTGCACCATCCTTGTTCTACCTGATCTCTCTGCAGTTTCAATATTATTGCTCATAGTATCCTTTTGGATTGGCTCAGGGGATTGGGGATGGGTGGCACAGTGTTGTGGGAGTTGGCATTCTTTTTCCAGTGTTGATTCAGCCATTGTTGCTGTTGGGGGGGCAGAGATCCCATCTTTGGCTCCTGCTATGTGGAGTACTGCAAGGTTTGGTGCACTCTCCTATTCCACATTTAATGTGAGGTGGGTGAGCTTATTTGACTCCATGGTTGAGGTTTCGTCAGTATGTTAATGATACCCAGTTTTACATGGCTGCTCATGATAACTAAGCAATGCTGTGAATATCTTATTGTGGTGTGTGGAGTCTTTAAGGGTCTGGGTGGGAAATAACAGACTAAACCTTAAGTGATGATAATGTTTTTGCCTGCCACTTTAGGCCTATACCATCTTTGGTGCTGAGTGGGTTTGCACTGTCCGAGCAGACCCAATGCAAAATTTGGGAACCTTCTCAAAGAGCAGGTGGACCTTTTGCACATCTTTGTGTTGTGTACCATTGTGCCCCTTCCTAGATCGGTGTGTGTGTGTGTGTCTTTTGACAGTCACACACATTCTACCACTATAAATGCACTTCACATAGAGTGCCCTGGAAGGATATCTGGAAACTTCTTCTGAGGCAGAATTTGGTGGTGCAGGCAGGTGTGGGTACTTCTAGAATAATAGGTGATGTTTCAGCTCCTACCCTCAAAACGATGCTATAAAGCAATGCACACCAAGACAAGTAGACACAAGAACAGTTTTTTCCTGAATGCCATCATTCTGCTAAACAAATAATTCTCTCAACACTGTCAAACTATCACTAAGGAAGCATTACTATTAGTATTAGTCTTCTTATCGTTCCTATTACCCATCTCTTCCCACCAGTGGTGGGTAGCAAATATTTTTATTACTGATTCAGGCTCACTCCTGCGTGCACTCGCAGTGTTTGCCTGGGTGGGTGGGGCCTCCCGCCACTTCTACTACCAGTTTGGCCAAACCGGGCACAACTCACAATTGCCTCCGACACCTGCATGACTGTAACATGTTGATTATATCCGTACAATTATATTGATATTGATTGCTTCCTGCTTACCTATTTGTACCCTATGACTATCATTAAGTGTTTGTACCTCGTGATTCTTGACGAAATGTATCTTGTCTTTTTATGTATACTGAGAGCATATGCACCAAAGACAAATTCCTTGCGTGTCCAATCACACTTGGCCAATAAAGAATTCTATTCTATTCTATTCTATTCTATTCTATTCCTATTTCTATTCTATTCCTATTTCTATTCTATGCACCTCTCCTCCGGAAGATGCGTTGGTTGCCATTTTGCTTCCAGGCAAAATTCAAAGTGCTGAATTATTTAATTAAAGATTATATTATACACGTAAAACTTATACAATAATATAAGTTGTGTGTGTGTGTGTGTGTGTGTATGTATGTATGTATGTATGTATGTATGTATGTATGTATATATATATAATCACTATAAAGAAATATATTAAAAATAGAAAGAAAAAAGCTGTTGATTTTAAGCTTTAAAGCCCTTCATGGCATTGAACCAGGTTATCTGTGGGCTACCTCTCTTCAATTATATCTGCCCATCCCATCAAATCTGGTAGCGGAGGCATGTACAGTCCGTTAGGGAGCTATATTTGGCAGGTCCCAGGAATGTGCTATCAAATTATCCTTGGAGGGTCCCTTTGTGCCATGGCACCCACCTTATGGAACATTCTTTCCCTTGAAGGGAGGTTGGTTCCATCACTGTTAATTCTCCAGAAATCCCTCAAGACTTGGCTATGTCATCAGGCAGGAGGGTCCCCAGGGGACTAATGGAGCCCTGAGATGCCTCCATAGTAAACCTCCATTCCATTTTTTGTGGTTTTTTTTTTACATTTTAATAACGTAAAAATGTTTATCTAATTTTTTGTTTAATTGATTGTTTAATTGATTGTTTAATGCCAACCATAGTTTTTATGAGATGGTCAACTATATAAATTTGATAAATAAGCAAATACATAATACTTGAGGAAAATACTCAAACACAAAAAAGTCTTATTTACATAAATTTATTTATGGCAGATTTAGACCTGAGAAAGGAGTATTGTTAGAAAAATAGCACAGAGTGGGAGGAAAACAATAGAAGAGAAGTTAAGGGTCAGTGAAAATATTTAGAATATTTTAAAACTATACTTTTACATCTGTCTGTTAATCTTCTCATTTAATATGGGTATTCTACATTTTCCAATACATGTATAATTGCTTAATAGGTAACAAAATTTCAGTCAAAATACAGTCAAAACAATTGAATAATTGGAAGAAGCAATAGTGAAATATAGTATTGGGATCTTAAAGAATAAATCTGAGTATGCAATTGACAAATAAATGCCAACCATACCGCTTTCTAGTAATATCTAGATATAGACATAGAAATGAATCTTTCTTTTTCATTAACAAGAGTTGTGCAATTCTTTTATTTTCCACCCCTTGTTTAAGTAAATTAAAATGATTACCTACTTGTGATAGCCTTCTAACAGACCATTCAATTATTCAAATGTTCTTGTTTACATTTAATAATTGTTCACGATTGAAAATTTTAATTCATAAATATATTAAATATGTCAAGTATTATGGAAAGCCATTATGAAGAGACTTTACAGTTATTTTAAAGAAACTGAAGGGAGGTTATTTAGCATTTAAAATGTTAAGATATTTTTGTGCCTATTTCTAAAGTTCACCTGTGGTTCTTTCTCTCAGAAATAAGGATTTATTTCAATATAATATTCTCTTTACATCTCATTGAAATACCCCAAATTTATCTTGACCTGAAGATAAGATAAGCCTGAAGTAAAGCATTCTCATTCCAAAATTTCACTGAATATAAGTCAGGATATTAAAAAGGTTTTATGGTCCAAACAATAAAGATCAAAGTGCATGCTGCATCAGATGTATTCCGTTTTATGATTCAATGCTATATAAATTCTTGAAATATCATAGCACACATTTACATTTTTGTTTGCACAAAAATATCAAAGCAGATATTGAGCACACATACAGAAATCTTTGCTGTGTATGTCCAAGGTTGCAAATGTCAAGTACATGTTCTTTTTTTGTTATGCCATATTGGAGTTCTTTTTGAGTTCAACATCACATCACTGTTTTCCTTTCCAGTAAAAGACAAATCTACCTTTACCATTTTTCTGAAAGTTAATTCAAAGAAAATGCAAAAGAATTATTTAAAACCAACCTAGATTTATACAAGCATCTTGAAAGGTACTTGTATGTATGCGCGCCAGCCCACCACTCATGCAGGTTGAGCTGAGCATGTGTGTGCTACACCACCACCTGTGCAAGGGCTGCATTTGCAAAAACATGCATGTGCTGGCCTGCCACTTCTATGGTCCAGTTCCCCTCCTTCTCCCACCCCCGATGAACCATCAAGCTGCAAAAGTTGAGGACTGTTTTTCTAAAATGTGACCTTATCATCCTGTATAATTCTATAATTTCCATTTAATTCCTTTCTAATTAGCTTTGGTAAGATAGCTTTATATATTCAGGTTCTGATGTACCTTAGATTACACACTTGATTTGATGTAAAACTCAAACTGACCATATTTGAACTCCTTTTTGACAGTAAATATAATCAGCTGCATGTTTACTCAAATTTTCTCAATATTTAAAATATACTCAAGAGTTAAACATTGGCAAGTGCCAATGTTTAAAGTATATTGCAGTGTGTATCTGGCATAATATTTTCTATTCTTACTGTTAAGATTATGGAGAGGACTATTTATTGCAATAGATAAATAGAGATGGTTATAATGCTTATTTCTCACTCTTCGACCTTGACTAGAATCTTGCATATAGAATAAATACAATTAGGTCAATTCACATTTTAACATACATCAGATAAAGCTGATGTAGAATACTTAATGTGATACAGGTGCTATACTAAAGCTAAAACTGATTTCTCACTTTGTAACATTACCAGCAGCTAATTCACGTTTTGGGTGCTAATGAGAATATATATAAGTCAGAGTGACAATGATTCAGTATTAAAATATTCAATTCTCACCATATGTTAGAAAGAAGTGTCATAACGTGTAAAGGTAAAGTTATAACAATTCTGTATTCTGGCCACCAGGCACTAAGATAATGTATTATGTTAATGATAGATAAGAACAGTTAAAAAGAAGTGAAATGTTGGACTTAAAAAAAATAGAACATTTCACATTATTTTTTAACATTTAAGATAGGTTTTAAAGTGATTTTTATCTCATAACAAAAGACCTTTCTATATATGGCACAAATTAAAATATTCAATTTGACTAATATAAAGACACCATGATAATGATCTTGTGTATTAACATTTAATACAGTCTTTTTTGTGAAATAGCCATTTGGATGGTGGGATGATTGTGCAAAATATAATCTGCCTAAAATAATCCAGTTTAATTCTCAAGATACGGAATGTAACACTTTCTATTTTGTGCATGATTCTCCCACTTTATTTGAACCCATATTTCATTACATTATAAGACAGCTAACTAGAGATGTTAGTTGTTCATAAAACAATGAATGATACTTAGCAGATATGCCAAATTTCTGTAAAAAGCCATGCAACCATTTTATAATTTTTTTCTCCTTAAATTCCATTTCTATATATTGGAATTTTAAAATATATATCTAGTGAGTCATTTGGCTGCTTTTCCTAGTACTCTGTAACGCGTAATGTCAACCGTTACATCACATCTCATATTTAAAAATAATTTAGTGCCAGCTTTTATATATGTACAGAGACATGAAGAATTCACCAAATATAGTTATTTACAATAGAGTAAAAATAAAGACAGTATTATTATTTGCTACATTATTTATGGAATAAATAATATTCTGGATAAGAAGCCATGTTTCCACTTGAATTCTACTTGCTTGTGTGATTCAATATACCACCAGCAGCACCACCACAATTAGTGTTTCAAGTCAATTTTGACTTGTGGCAACTGCTTTCTGAAGTTTTCGTGGATGAAATTTTTGGAAGTGGCTTGCTGTTCTTCCTGAAACAGAGAGAGTGATGGGCCCAAAGTTACCCAGCTGGCTACACGGCTAAGGCAAGACTAAAATTCAGTCTCCTGATTTCCAATCTGGTGTCTTAACTAGTACACCAATGTGGGTCTCTTCAATATATATGTAAATCAGATTAAATCAAGAAAATTAGCAGGACTTCTATCATAGCATAAATACCCCAAAATATAATCACTCCTATCCCTAATATAAATGAGAAATTCTTTAGGGGGAAAAGATTGCTACAGTTAAGCATTTTATTTGGAGAGTTCTTCCCAATGGATGGGCTTTGCTTCATAGCCAGATATTTAGGGTGACATTGAGGCTGATAAAGATTTCATTCAGAAGTTAGAAATGCCCTCATTTCTCTGTAAAAACTATGAATCATATAAAGAGAAAACAGGAACTCAAAGCAGAAATCAGAAGCCTAGAAAGCTCTCGATTTGGATGAAGTCACAGTAGGAGAATATCTTCTAAATTTGACCCTATCTCACCTGCTATATTCCTTAAATTTCCTTCCTAGAAGCTATATCTCATAACATGCCATTTAACTCATTTAATTGAAACATCAGGAGCAATCTGATCTTGTGGCTTCTCTTGGAACATTTTTGGGTACTTTCAGATTACATATATACTCATGTGCAATGACTAAATGAAGATCTCTGAAATTTTATGATGAATAATGTAATTAGCTAAGCAAAGATCAAGTGGATAAAACGGGCAGATGTCTCTTCACAAACTGGTGCTCATCGCTTCATGCACTATGAAAAACAGCTAGAAATATAGGTTAGCTAGGTTAGAGAACAAATTACAACAGGGTATATTGAAAGAGCATACAAATACTACTTCCCCTCCCCCCAACAAACACACACAGATACAGACAGAGGTTAGTCTTGCAGATTTAATATATTCAATATGGTCAGAAATATCTGACATTTATCAACATTATGTATATCTAATCCAATTTGAAAGCCAAGCCAACCAGCTTCATCTGGTGCAGAATGTGGCCCACAAACCATATTGGATGTCCAAAGAAAAGCACATATAAAACTTTTGTTCTGCAAACTGCACTGGATGCAATTCAACGCATTGGTCACCTATAAAACCTTACATGGCATAGGGCCAGGCTACCTAGAGAACCAGCTTCAACCCATATTATTAGTCTATCCTACTTATTCAGGCAGGAAAGATATGCCGCAGACCCTGTTGGTCAAAGAACATCAACTTTTGATGTGAGGAAAGCCCCTGGTCTCTTGGTCTTCCACAAAGGGATCAAAACTTGGCTGTGCAGCCTTGCCTGGGAACCTACTGGCCCACACAACTGTGAGGCTAGCCAGCCCCTATGAGGACCCTCACCAGTATTAACAACTGCTAATCTTCCATTTGGGAATTTTTAACCATTTGAAATTTTATGATGCTATTTTTATAACTGTAAAACCTTTAGCAATAGCACTTAGACTTATATAGCACTTTACAGTGCTTTGCAGCCCTCTCTAATCAGTTTATAGAGTCAGTATATTGCTGACAATGAGGACAATTTGGGTCCTCATTTTATCCACTTTGGAAGGAAGAAGGCTGAGTCAACCTTGAGCCTGGTGAGATTAGAACTGCCAAATTGCAGTCAGCTGGCAGTCAGAAGCAGGAGCCTGCAATACTGCACTCTAACCACTGCGCCACCATGGCTTTTAAATCTTAAATTAATACTAATTTTAATATTAATACCATTGCTTAAATAAATGTATTTATTTTACATCGTGGAATTGCTTTTGTTCATTTTTGTTTAATGGAATCTCTCTCTCTTTTTTGCATGAACAAAGGGAAAAATACGTCAGTTTTGCTCTTGAAGAACATATTTGTCATTTCTACAGATGTAATTTCTTATTGATTTATTGCATATCATAAATATAATATCAAGTTTCTCCTTTGCTTAGCTATTTTAGCTTTCCTCTTTGGATGACATAATTTTAGTATGAATGATATACAGCCTGGTGGTGGTGGCGGTGGTGGAGATGATGCAGGAACAATAGTTTTAATTTCCTCCTTCCTTTTCCTCTCAATGTATGAGATTAAAATATAGAAGTCTAAGCTTCAGACGCTCTGTTTCCTTCATCTCTATTAAGAAGACATTTCTAAACATCCCAAACAAACAGATGTTAGATGTGATTGAACACAAACTAGGAATTAAAATGCTGACAACCCCATACTCTTGGCAGCACTCAGTGGAGCTTGTTGTCTGCAATCAGCTTTGCATTGTAAGGTTCTGGCTGTCATTTCTTAGATTTTTAAGCTAACAAATGTTTTGATAACAGTTCAGTTCTTTCCATTATATGTCCTCTGCACTCCCATCTGGAGCCAATGAATGGAGAGCCAATAAAGATTTTTCTCCATTCTCTTACATAATAGGCATCTGAAGCAATGCCACTCTGTTAAAGACATCATCTTCAGCAGGTGCACAGAGATGTAAAGAATATGGCTGCATATGGCTCAAAAATCTTTAATGACATTTTCTTCCTAGCCTTTATTATGGTGCAAAATCCTAGTGAAAATAACATTAAAACCGCATTTTCAAAGAAAGGACCAAACTCTTTCCTTTGTTCTGTTGGATCTTTGTTGCAGAGACAAATCACTTTTAAAAATAAAAATAGAATGTAAATGGAAAACAAAATTGTTTCTTACAGAACAGAAAAAAGCAGAGTAACATTGGTAACTAAAAGATTTGGAATCGGAATCTGAATGTAACTTAAAGAGGCTTATCTTGAATGTTATCAATCTTATGTCTTATTATTATTATCTTGTATATCAACTACTGCAGTTTGCTCTATATCGGGCTGTTCTTGAAAACCACTTGGAAGCTTTATCAGGTCCAGTATGCAATAACAAACAGTTGGCAAAATTTGCTCATGTAAATTAAGGATGCTTTTATGGCTACCAGTTGGCTTCTGGCTCCAATTCAAGAGAGAAAGTTGTTCAAGTTATACATACTGTAGAACAAGGTTTGGATAGTTCTGCTATTTGAAAGAGAAGAGCTAGACAGTTTATTATATTTGTTTTTCATGTACATTCCTTGGGCAGCAAAAGTTACAGGTATTAGCTACACAATTTAATCACATTAGGACTCAACATCTGCTCACAGCTGAGTACTTTTTCTGCTTTTGTACTGCATTAAAGGAATCTTCAATTTCTCAATATATTGGTATTTGAATATGAAACAAAGCTGCACTGATTCCCTTAATATATAAATGGAACCCCCTTTTATCAGGTCTATGTTACTTGAAAATTAAATCTAAGAAAACTAGATGGTTCCTTTGTACTGGCACGTCATTTAATATATACTCTTATTGTTGGCAATACATACTGTCCCAGAAGACATACTGTTTTTGAAGGTGGATCTCATTAATAGAGAGAGAGAGACATGGCATTAAGAAATGTATGTATATTTTAAGCCAAACAACCTCTAAAATCAGTTATTAAATGAGAAAACCAGTTCTAACTTACCACCCTTACAAATATTTCCTAATTGTCTTTTGGAACAGTTTTCCAAGGGCATCAAGGAATAAAGCAGTATCTTGAAGACAATGGTTTGAAGAAGTTTATGGATCTCTGGATAAAAAAGCATCTGGTACAGACCCAGTGACCAAGGAAGAAGATTCCACTTCAAAGAATCCTTTTGGAAGGAAGGGATTCTTGCCTTTGCATTGAAGTGATGGGAGAGGCTGATTAGAGAACCCCTGAGAGGAATTCAAATAGTAATCCATCATCCAGACAGCCTTTCAAGAGAAGCCTTTCTAGAGAAGCCTTTCTGGGGAAAATACTTTATAATGTGATGCAGAGAGATTCCGAAGATAGTTTAAACCTATTGACAGATATCCCTTTCTGTTCATCCATGTGGAAATAAATGATAGATATAGCCTGGAAGATACTGCAAGGGACTATAAAGAATTGGGCAGGAGTGAAAAGGCAGGTTTGAAAGCACTTACAGTATCTGTAGAACATTTAGCACATGTACATTTCTCTCCTTCCTGTTGAAAGCTGAACTATAGGAAGAAATAATAGTAATAATAATAACAACAACAATAAAATAATGGCATTAAACAACAGACTACACCGATGGTGTCAATGAAGCAGTTTGGATGCAACAAATGCCAAAAATAATTTTAAAAAGTTTCTTTCAACATATAAAAAGCAAACAAAAAGATCAGGGAAATGATCATTCCATTAATGGGATGGGGGGTTGATACGATTATTTCTGTGAACTGACTGCTGCATATTGGGCCTTTGACCACCATGACTGGCCTTTCAGTCTCTCGCTGCTGCTGCTACTATCCATGCTTACTTTGCCTTCCGACCGCCCCCGCCCCTGCCTTCGTCCTCAGGACCACCATTTTGCTGTGAGCTGGGATTCTTGAACCCACTTCCGGCCTCGCTGAGACTCAATCCTTGCAGAAAAAAGCAAGGGATGAAGAAGACATGGGCAGGGAGCCTACTCCGTACCTCCCCCCAACCGACACTAATCTTCCAATTACTGCATACCTTTGGACCTTGCCCTCTTTACTGGACTCTGCAGAGGAGAAGACTAAGAACATTAAGACCTCCTCTCTCATATTAGTACAAGCCTTGTACGAATTTTGCACAGTTGCGCAACTTTTTAATTTGTATGGTGAGTGTATGGGATATGCATGCGATTGAGTGAATGATCCCACTTTTTATTAACCTATTATCATTGTATTCTGTGTTTTTAATTACTACGTGGGGACTGCTTGGGTGAACGAATGAGTGTGTTTGATTCGGAGGGCCTGTCGAGGAACGCGGGGGCCATAGGGGTGGTTGGTGGAATTACGGACATGGGAGTGGGCCGGAGCATTACGGTTTTAACAGGGAGGGGCAGATATGGCGGGGACTTTAGGGCTGGCCATTACCGGGGAAGGAGGGCTTGCTACGTTACAGAGATCCCTCCTTCCGGCCCTATGAGTCCCACTCCAAGGCCAGATGGCGCGAGCAATCAGGACCCTGGTCTCAGGCTGCTGTCGCTAAATGCCAGGTCTGTAGTTCATAAGGCTCCTCTCGTTCGGGACTTAATTTTAGACGAGAGGGCAGACCTGGCATGTATTACTGAAACCTGGCTGGGCCCGGAGGGAGGAGTCCCCCTCGTAGAGATGTGCCCAGAGGGCTTTCAGGTGCTCCATCAGCCACGAGCTCAGGAAAGGGGTGGGGGTGTGGCCATTGTTATCCGAGAGTCTCTAGTACCTTGTAGGATCCCTGCTCCGGAGCTTGTCGGGTGTGAGTCCCTGCTGGTGAAGTTGGACCTCAAGGGTCAAGTGAGCTTGCTGTTAACGTACCTGCCTCCCAACAGCATTGCAGCAGCCCTCCCCTCACTCCTCGAGTCGGTAGCCGAGTTGGCAATTGAGTTCCCCAGGCTTATGGTTCTGGGGGATTTCAATTTGCCTTCGCTCGGTGAACACTCTGATGGAGCGCAGGAGTTCATGGCTTCCATGACAGCCATGGGCTTGACCCAAGTAATTCGGGGCCCAACCCACTCGGTGGGTCACATGCTCGACCTCGTATTTCTTTCGGAGCAGTGGACTTGTGATCTTGGTCTGAGGGGTAGTGAGATCTTACCCCTGTCATGGTCAGACCACTACCTACTGAGGCTTGACTTTTGGAGACCAAACCCCCACTGTAGGGAGGAGGAACCGACCAGGTGGTTCCGCCCCAGGCGACTTATGGACCCGTCGGATTTTCAGACGGAGCTTGGGGTCATTCCTGATACTCTCGCCCGCAGTCTGGCGGAGACTCTGCTTGCTGCTTGGAATTCAGCAGCGACAGGGGCTCTTAACCGGATTGCGCCTTTACGGCCGCTCCGAGGCAGTGGATCCAGGAGGGCCCCTTGGTTTACTGAGGAACTCCGGGAGATGAAGCGCCAAAAGAGACGCCTAGAGCACCGATGGAGATCCAGAAAATCCGAGTCAGACCGAGCACTTTTAACATCCAGCATCAGAGTCTACATCCGGGCAATTAGGACGTCAAAAAGAACATACATTGCCTCTCTGATTGCTTCCGCTGAGTCGCGCCCAGCCGCCTTGTTCAGGATAACCCGTTCCCTCCTAAATAGGAGGGATATGAGTGATCCTTTGCAGGGCAGAGCTGAGGACTACGTCCAATTCCTCACGGATAAAGTTGCTCGGTTTCGGACGGACCTGGACTCCAATCCCGCAGAACCAGCTGAGGCACCAAGGGATAATCTGGTAGGACATCACTGGATTGATTTTCAAGCTGTTACCCCTGAGGATGTGGACAAGGCCATGAGAGCTGTAAGTGCCTCCACATGTGTACTGGACCCGTGCCCCTCCTGGCTGGTTGTTAACAGCAGGGAGGTGACACGGGGCTGGATCCAGGGGGTTGTTGCCGCCTCCCTTCGGGAGGGGGTCTTTCCCCCCGCATTAAAGGCGGCGGTGGTGAGACCCCTCCTGAAGAAACCATCTTTGGATCCAGCTGTCCTAAACAACTATAGTCCAGTCTCCAACCTCCCCTTTGTGGGGAAGGTTGTTGAGAAGGTGGTGGCCTTTCAGCTCCAGCGGTCCTTGGAGGAAACCAGTTATCTAGATCCCTTCCAGTCGGGTTTCAGGCCTGGCTACAGCACGGAAACCGCTTTGGTCGTGTTGATCGATGATCTCTGGAGAGCCAGGGATGGAGGTCATGCCTCCATCCTAGTACTCCTTGACCTCTCTGTGGCTTTCGATACCATCGACCATGGTATCCTTCTGCGACGACTGCAGGAGGTGGGGGTGGGAGGCACTGTCTTACGGTGGTTCTCCTCTTACCTGTCGGACAGGTCGCAGTCGGTGTTAGTTGGAGGGCAGAGATCGACCCCTAGGCCCCTAACGTATGGGGTGCCGCAGGGTTCGGTCCTGTCACCCCTCCTCTTCAATATCTACATGAAACCGCTGGGTGAGATCATTCGACGGCACGGGATAAAATACCACCAGTATGCGGACGATACACAGCTGTATCTGTCCGCCCCGTACCAACTCAATGAAGCGATGGACATGATGAGCCAGGGCTCGAGGCTGTTAGGGACTGGATGGGGGTTAACAAGGTTGTACTCAATCCAGATAAGACTGAGTGGCTGTTGTGCTTCCCTCCTACTAATTGGCCAAGTGTTCCATCTCTCAGGCTGGGGGGTCAAATAGTACACCCCTCAGATAGGGTCCGCAACTTGGGAGTCCTCCTGGACCCACAGCTGACTTTTGAACACCATTTGTCAGCTGTGACCAGGGGGGCATTTGCCCAGGTTCGCCTGGTGCACCAGTTGCGTCCCTACCTGAACCGGGAGGCTCTCACAACAGTCACTTGTGCCCTTGTGACCTCTAGGCTGGAGTACTGCAATGTGCTCTACATGGGGCTGCCCTTGAAGAGTATTCGGCGACTTCAGCTAGTCCAGAATGCAGCCGCGCGAGCGATCGTGGGTGCTCCTCGATTCACCCACGTAACACCTATCCTCCGCGAGCTGCACTGGCTGCCTGTTGATCTCCGGATTCGTTTCAAGGTGCTAGTTGTCACCTACAAAGCCCTTCATGGTATTGGATCTGGGTACTTGAGAGACCGCCTACTGCCAATTACCTCCACTAGACCAATAAGATCCCACAGACTAGGCCTCCTCCGAATTCCATCAGCCGCCCAGTGTCGACTGGCGACTACCCGGAGGAGGGCCTTCTCTGTGGCTGCTCCGACCCTGTGGAACGAACTCCCCGTGGAGATTCGTACCCTCACCACCCTCCAGGCCTTCCGCATAGCCCTTAAAACCTGGCTGTTCCGACAGGCCTGGGGCTAAAGACTTGCAGCCCCACTTTGAATGGTACGATTGTTGTGTTTTTTAGCTGTGTATGGTCTTTATGTTTTGTAACTTTGTTTGTTTGTTTTTTTCCCCTCCCTTGAATTGTGAGCCGCCCTGAGTCCCTCTCAGGGAAAAGGGCGGCATACAAATAAAGTAAATTCAAATTAAATTCAAATTCAAAGAGTTGATGGGTAGAAGGAAGAAAGTTGAACTGCTTAATTCATTTTTGCATCTATCTTTATACAAAAGAAAAGAACAGTTCAATCTATCAATAGTATCGTACTGCTAGGAGTACAAGTCAAAATACACCCCCCCCCCAAAAAAAAGATAAGAGGACACCTATCAACTCTAGGCGAAGATTCAAGATGAGGGACTGCTGGCACGAGATAGGCTGCCTCTCATGACAACTGGAAAAATATGTTCGGATGATTCTGAACCTTTTGTGTAAGGAAGAAAAGAATGTAGAAAATGGCACCAAATATAAAAAATAGGATGAGAAGAGGTGTACAAAGTGTAGAGACATACAACCATGGGCATGTAAACACAGGAAAGATAGATCAAATTATATGATCCAAGAATTCAATCTCTTTGTACAAATGCATAGACTATGGGGAAAAACATGAGAAAGGACAAGACTGAATGCAGGATATCAACTGCGATTTAGCAAAAATTACTAGTATATTGGGATAAAACTAATGAATGTTGCAATTGAAAGACAAAATTTATTCAAATGACAACATAAAAGGAATACTATGGATACACTAGTATGGAAATCCAAAAATCTAAGTATGAAATCAAGAATATTTGGATATAAATATAAGAAAGGGAAAATAACAAAATATTATTGTGTAGATGTTCTATAAATTGATAAGGTTATCCTAAGATTTGGATAATGCCTTCTTGGGCATTACAAGATATTTGGGAAAGAGACAAAAGTAGTAATAGAATAGATTAACTACTTAAACATTGGTTGAAAAACCAATGTATCCAATGAATCCTCATTGCATTGTTGAGTGCTTCATATGCAGAAGAGACAAGGAGATTTACTTAGGCCACCTAGGCTTTCAAGGAAGACCAACAGTAATAAAAAGAGTTTTTTTGGCTAGATAAAAAGAAAAAGAAGGGATAAAGGAAGAAAGGTATGAGCCAACTGGTAGGAGTGGATTTTAAGATGATACCATTATTTTGGGAAGAAGGCAGAGATTTGTTAATTTCTACTTTGCTTTGGTGTTTTCTCTCACAGGAAATTGTGTTTGGATGAACCTAAGCTTAAAACACTGAAAAAAGAAAGAAGTAGAATACAAATTTAGGAAATCAGGTATCATGTATTATCTGCCTATCATGTATTACGACTCCGGGCCAGCATCCAAGAGTTGTGAAATAACTTATGGTTATTTTCTTGGAGCCTCTTTCTGTAATCTTTGAGAAATCAGGTAGAATGGGCATAATGCCAGAACTTGGGAGAAAAATAAATGTTATTCCTATAGTCAATAAGGGGGACAAGAAGATCAAGTTATTGCAGATGATGAGCTTGATTTCAATACCATGCAAACTCTGAAGCAGGTTAGTAAATAGTAAGGATGGGTGTAAAAGAGTGGCAGGAGCCAGTATGGCCTTATGTAGAAAAAATCATGTCAAGCCAATTTGATCTTTTGCATAGAATGACCAATTGACCTTGCTATGGAAAAATGATGACTATGGTGCCTCAAGTTCAGCAAAGCATTCAACAAATTATTCCATGGGATTCTATTAGAATACCCCATTAGAATATGACAAATTATGGATTGGCCTATGCTGCCATTAGATGGATACAAAGCACTCTGCCATTCCCAGTAAATGTACATCACTCAACATTGAGCTATAAAGCAGAAAAATGGTAAAAAAAAACAAGATAAATTTCAACAGGGACAAATACAATATCCTGCATGTGGATAGTAGAAACAATAGGCATGAATGCAGATTAGTGAAAAAAATTATCTGAGACTTTGATCATAAGATGAACATGAGCCAACAGTATAATGCAGCTGCAGAAAAGCCAAGGGCAATGTTAGACCGAATCATTCACATTATAATGTCAAGATCAAGATTCATTATTCCTTTGTGTTATGATTGAGCAGGCAACACCTAGAGTATTGCCTAAGTTCTGGTGTCACATTTTAGGATGGGTATTTACAAATTGGAGTATGTCAAAAAGGAGACCAACCAAGAAAAAAGGAGTATGTAAAAGAAACTTTTGAGAGATAGTTGGAGGTACTGAATATTTTCATCTTACAGAATGAAAGACAGTGGACAGAAACGATAGAAGTCTTCTAATATCTGAACAGCTATCATGGAAATGAAGCAAAATGGTAGAATTCTTTCAGAGGAAAGAGATTTTGGCTGAATATTAGGAAATGTTTCCTCACAGTAACAGCTGTTCAGCAATGAAAACACTATGGCAGGAGATGATAAAGTCAATGTATGTGAATTTGGTGACCATATAAATGTGTTAAATAAATAAATAAGTAAGTAAGAGTGTCCTTTGTTGAATGTTTTTAAGTAGAAACTGAACAAGAGATTCCTAAGGATTTAGTGGTAATGAATTTCCTGTAATGGCTAAATTCAATGGATTGCACTTGTGGCAACTCAAATCACATATAGAAAAACTCACTATTTAATGAGAAAGATATTCATTATTATACATAGATGTTATCTACTGCACTAAATATATCTTTATGTCACTCAATTGCCAAAGGCTGTGAGCAACTTATATACACAAATAAATAGTACATTAAATTAAAAATATAATGAACTTCAACAACGAAAGAAAGGATCATCAAAAGCATAATATACACCCAAATATTCTTCTAAAGAACCATGTATTTATAGTCTAGAAGTGTAATAATATGGGTAAGATTTGGATAGTCAGGGCAAGTTTCCTGAAAAAGGGATGCTATCATAGGGAAGGGTCAACCTTATCTACTCAATCCTTTGTAGATGGCAGTATTCCAGAAAACCATCTCTTGTAGATCTCACCAGACAACATGGTTTGAGAAAGCACTAAATACTTAGAAATTTACTGTATAAAAAGGTGACTTTGCTCAATCTCATCCCTGTTTGATTTTAGAAATTATTTAAAAAAAATTAAGGCTTGAATGAAATTGGCTGTTCATTGCATCTTCAGATGTAGATCTGAATGGAGAAAGGAGTGCTTGAATGTTGAACTGTATGCTTTATTCTGCCTAGTAAAATATAACATGATAGTGTTCTCTTCATTTTAAAGGATCTAACTGATATTCATTGTTTCATAAATGTGTTTATGTAAAATAAATTAGATTCTGGGGCTCTGACACAGAATATATTTTTGATGACTAGTCTTCTCAACAGAAGAAAAAAGTTGCTGAATAATAATTCTAATGACACAATCCTCTGAAAACATTGAAAAGGATGTGCATTGATCACTGAATAATTGGCATAGCAATTGGCCTTTTCTTCTGAGGCTGCATTTAGAAAAAAAGAAAATGAGAAGGCATTGCTTTGGTATTTAAAAATAAAATCTGCTGCAACAGGGCGCAGCTGTGAAAAATTAAGCTTCATTTATACAGTTCTATAGTATTTCAGCCTCTTAAATATTATATTATCTGAAGAGCTACAGTGAATTGTCATTATGTTCTATTCTTGAGTAAAAGATTGCCCTTTCTAAAGGATAAAACAAAATCACAACACTTGTCAGTTAAAAGTTAGTTTAAAAATGTCTATTGCTTAACTTCCCTAGAAATGTAAATGTATATTCTTTTTCCTTCTATTTATGTATTCATGTCAGGATATTATGCATCTTTACCAATTTGATTTGTTACCTTTACATCCTATTTGTTTTTTGTGGGTTCAGGGTCACATTTATTGCATTACTTTTCCTCCCACAAAACAACTCTTGAGAGATAGTGATTGACTATCAATGAGTTTCTGTGGCTTAACAGGGACTTGTATGTGAGTTTCCCCAGTCTTACTTCAATGCCTAAAGCATTAAACAATGCTAGTAACCCTTGAGTATGTTTCTAAAATTTTAATTAATCTGTTAACAATAGTTACTATGCTAAGTTAAAGGCTATGCAGTTGTGAATTATCCAAAATGGATTTAGACAGCTTGATCTTCTAACAAGAGAAGTTCCACTGTATGTTAATCTAATCTATTGTTCTGAGGAAATGTAAACTCTTTCATCCCTTAAAATTGATTTGATACAGTAGAAACATAGTATGCAACCCAAAGCAACTTCTTGAGTTGTGAGTGTTTAGGAAGAAAGAAGATTTATCTGCATCTAAGGGGAGCAAGAGACTATCAAAATAGTGGACTATTATCATGTCCAGGTTGGTTGATGAGGAAAGAAAGTGAAACCAGGAGTTTAGCAGCCCTGTAGTTCTTTAATACTAGGAGTTCTCCATCCTATGTAAGTCAGTAGGGGAGATACTGGTTATGCAGACACCAATCAGATATAGTGAACGACCATTATGGTGAACCATCAGGAGAAGAATGATCTTTGGCTTCAAAGATTCATTCTGCATCAACTCTGCAACTCCCAGTTTTGGGGGGCCAACCATCAGAAGCTTTTGACAAAGATGTTCCTCTCCACAATTTACTCTTTGCCATCCAGTAATGTGGTATCTGTCCAATTTTAACTATTATTTTTGATTATTGGAGTGTAATAAAAATATCAGTTTTAATTTGATAATTAATAGTTACTTCATTATTATCTATATTATCTATATTATCTATAGAAAATCACCAGTGTAAGATTTGTCTGCCATTTATTGAAAATCTGCAGGTAGGGTAGTTCATGTCTAAAATTGAGATTAAAAACTTGGAAAAAAATGTCAATAGACATGACATAATTCCTCTACCCACCTTTCCCAAAATGAAATAGAATAAGTGTAGCCAGTTTGATGTAATGGTTAAGGTATCAGTCCAGAAAGAAGAGACCCGGCTTTCTATTCCCACCTGAGCATAAAGTCAGCTGGTTGATCTTGAGCAAGGCACTCCCTTTGAGCCCCAGAAGGGAAGCAATGACAAACCATTCCTTTAAAAAAATCTTGTTAATAAAACTGCAGGGACTTGTCCAGGCAGTCTTAAAAGAATTGGACACAATTGAACAGAAGACAAAGTACGGAAAATATGCAGCTAGGTTTTTTAAAATACTTTTCAAACCTTTTTTCAACCTTAAGAGTCATGGAACAGGAGACAAATGAAATGTGTGTTTTGTGACATCAGACTTAAACCACGAGATTCAAATATTTGTGTACAATATCAGGGCAGAAATAGGAAAGGCCAGGATTTGGTTGTGGCATTTTAATGTACATTTCATTACAGTTTGATCATTACAGTTCACATTGGATTCCTATGATAGAAACATCTGAATGTTCTTCTTTGTAACTATGTAACATGTTGCATCTTGATTTGCATATACTTTCTCACCATAAACTAATCAGGCTGTTTGCACATCTGTTGTTTGTGTGTCTATGAGAATCTAATCAGCTGATGCATGGATATAATACCTTTAGGTGTGCTTTTGCTTTCCTCTCTTGGAGCATCTGAATGTGTTTGGGTGTATACATGCAAGGGAAGTGCAGGGTAGGCTGCAAATGCTGAGCTCCTAGTCTGGATCATGTAGTTGGGAGTAAGGGTGCTTGGGATGGAACTGTGAGCAACTTTCTGGACAACTATCTAACTATTCCTCCATAGAGATCCACTGGGAAATTGTTTCCTGGTTATTTCTTTTCTGGAGCCCTTGAGCTGATCTAGCCATTTTTCAAACTCAAACTTTGTTTTCTTCTCCAATCCAAATTTGGTCCCATCTTGTTTTCAGAGGACCATTCTGGTAGTAAATTGACAGGTAGTTTTCTGAGCCCCATTGCATAAATTCTATAAGTTAGAAAAAATGAAAGTGTTCCAACATAGCATGGCACAATAACAAATGAAGAGATCAATACTTAAAAGTAACTTGGTTTTAAAAATAGTAAAAATCAGTAATTGATATATATCTCACATATCAATCTTTTATTTTACAAAGGTATATTTTGTGGCACCAGCATATATTTAATTATATTCATTTGTAAAAAGATAACACAGATTTTAAAGGCAATAAGGTACAAAATAATATAAAGCATTAAAACAAAGGAAATGAATTTTCCTTTGATAGAAGTATCATGACTACAAAATTTTTTTTCATTGTATGATGTCTGCTAAAGCATTCTAAAATGCTAGAATGAATTTCTATTTCTTAATTGATCCAACAGCAGAATATATGATTTAAGAAACAGTACTCCATTTATTTATGCTTTCTAATGTGCATGCAAAGTATTATATATAGAGAAAAATCATTGACACTATCAGATTAATCATTAAAGGCAAGATTTAGCAATAGAATACAAACTTATACACAATTAGATATTCACACATGTAAAATTGTCTACTTATTCTAATCAAAGGCCACCCTCTCAAGATACAGTTCTTAAAATCAGAACATCTCAAATGTCAAGTCTGATTTCAAACACTATTCTATGCAAATAGGTGGTGGGTGGAATGTCTTCTTTCACTTATGCACATGTATTAGAATGTTCCTGTGTATTATGTACATAAAAATGCAAATGGAGCCTCTGTGAACAGTTGGCTTGCTTTTCTAATGAAACATTATCATTCAAAGAGTAACTTGGAAGAGAAAATAATCATCACTTTATCAAAAAACTGATTTCCCTCAAAATTGATTATAAATCCTTCCTCTTATCAAATTGAAAAAAATCAGTTGATACATATGCATGGCTGAATTACAAAGTTTCTGTATTACTGCTATTTGTTTGATGTTCATTGTTAGTGCATGGCTATGATGTCTGTACAAATTCCAACTTGACAGTTTGTGCCATTATCCTATAACGTAGTTGTTTGTATTTTGAGGAGTTAAGAGATGAATACATATTTTACATACCTGCCTCCTTGGAAAGAAAGGACTTGGGGTTTGAAATATTTAATTAATTTAGAATACTTATCATCAAATACAGCATTTGTAGTGTATACCAGTTTATTTGTTTGAGTAATAGTATTAGCAGGGATTGTTGTGAGAACTCTATTTTCAGAACTCTGTTTATCTATGTCTCTATATCTATAGAGAAAAAGGGAGGGACAGAGGGAGGGGGAGAGAGAGAGAGGGAGAGAGAGAAGAGAGAAGAGAGAGAAGACATGCCAACTTTGCTCTTCCAAAAATTTATGGGGTTGCAGATGGCTTATGAACTATAGATGGCTCATTTATGTTTTAGAGTTTGTACAGAAGATAGTTAGATCTGTAAAAATATTAAAGTCATATATATTGTGTCTAGTCTTGTAGAAATCTGATGTAACTTTATTTCTGAAAAGTAGTCTAAAGATCTTTAATTTGATTGCAATCTGATGAAGCAATGTTATTGCCCGTGAAATTAAACTGTGAAGCTAATCCAGGTTTTTATACGCATAGATATAAATCTAGAAAAAAGTAACAGGGAAATCCTTACCTTGAAGGGCCTGAAGGGTACGTGTCTGTACAACAATGCAGAGTTGGAGGACCAATTGTGGGGCACTTTCCAGAAATGTAGCAAGCAAATGCAGCATACTCACATCTGCATACTCATAGACCATTTTCCAATAAAAACGCCACCTGTCATTCTCTGCACTCTGTCTACTCCGAATGCCCAAATATATAGTATGGAAATATCTAGAAAAAAAGTTTAAGAATAAGGCTAAAATTGTAATATAGTGTAAATATTATAATTTAATACTCTACATTTCTGCAGATATAATAAATAGAACTGATTAAAATATATTTATTAAACAGAATACATTAACTACATCTATTGTTATATATATAGTTGCGATGGTAGCCCTGCCTCTTTTTTCACATGATCCATGTGAAAAAAGGAATGACTTCCATCGCATGGTTGTGGCCTTGACTTTTTTGTTCCCAACCATCTTTGTGAACGTCCAGAAGGAAGCACTGAGCACTGAAGCAGGTAAAAAGTCAAAAAAATGGATTGATTAAGAAGTCTTTAAGAAGATGTTGGATAGCCATTTGTCTGAAACAGTATAGGGTTTCCTGCCTAGGCAGGGGGTTGGACTAGAAGACCTCCAAGGTCCCTTCCAACTCTGCTATTGTATTATTGTACTGTATGATTAAACAAATGTGAGCTTAAACAGTGTTAGTCATTGTAGTGCTATTAAGAGAAGTAGAAAACAACAATATATTAACCTTCTTGAATATCCTTATCAACAGAGACTGCAATAGCAAACTAGAAACACAAATTTATCGAAAAGTCACCCACCCCAACCAAGAGCTGCACTAGCAAAGTAACAACCCACCATCCCACAAGAGAAGCTGTAGAAGAACACTATTTAGATGAGTACAAACACAGTGCAGCAACTCTGAATATCTGAAAGAAGAAAGAAATAATCTATACAAATCTTCCAACACAATGGATATCCATGCAATTTTATCAAAAAGTGCCTGACCACTGAACTCAATAAAGGACAACCAACACAAGCTGTGAAAAGGATAACACTGCCACACATCTAAAACATTTCAGAAACCACCAACAGACTATTACAAGCACATGACATCAACATACCACAAATACCAATTAAAGCCCTCCAAAACATTCTAAGTAAATCAAAAGACACAGGAACTGTAAAAAAACAACAACCAGGAGTTATCTACAACATACAGTGTAAGAATTACACTGGAATTAAGACAGGACAAACAAGTGGAAGACTAGCAGAGCACATCCATGAAACCAATTAGTAGTCATGATTACTTAATTTCACAACACATGAACAGACTTAAACATAGTTTCAACTTGGAAATTGTGACCCTTCTAGACCATGGCAAGACTAGGAAATTCTTGGAAGCCTGACAGTCTGACAAATTGGTCTTCTAAAGAAACATAGACACAAACAACATATTATGCAAAAGAAACAATCAAATATTAACTAGTCAAAAAGAGAACAAAAAGGCCCAAATATGTTCTCATGAACTAGCAACAGCCAGATGAACAGAGATTAACACCAACATTAACATTAGACACAACAATCAAGAAGCAAACAATATGCTAATCAAGATATGCCTAAACTGGCCAACTAAGGAATCACTAAGACAACTCCCACCAACACTGATAGAGCAAGTCACTAGAACAGTGCGTCTTAACCTTCCTAATGCCGCAACCCTTTAATACAGTTCCTCATGTTGTGGTGAACCCCAACCATAAAATTATTTATGTTTTCCATATTTTTTAGAAAATGTGTGTTTTCCAATGGTCTTAGGCGACCCTTGTGAAAGGGTCGTTTGACCCCCCAAAGGGGTACCTACCCAAAGGTTGAGAACCACTGCACTAGAACATAAAATAGGGAACAAACCGCATTCCTCACTAACACTGATGATGTTTCCCAGTTTGAGTAATGAAACATCTGCAAGAAAACAACCAAACTGAGAGAGCACCAATGACCCCTCAGAAGCAATAAGTCAGAAGTGGTTGGCAATTTATTTTTATTTATTAATTTTTATGCTGCTCATCTCCCCTACAAGGTGACTCTGGATGGCATGATTTGATTTGTAGCCAAATGATGTAACATCAAATAATGTTGAATTCCCAAATGAACATTTTAAAAGGTTTTTAAAGGAAACATTTAATTTAATTTAAACTTAGAAAAAAAAGAACAGTTTGATAGTGGATACAGCTGATCACTGCACTTATTTTAGCAGGGCCTAGATAGCCATATAGCTGAGGTGCTATACCATAATTTGGATTTCTGCATTGAGCAGGGGACTGACTTCACCTAAATGATGCCTTTCAACTCTGTGATCTTATGTATATAACTTTGGAGAATTTTTCAGAAAAGATTCATGATTTCAAGTAAGAACGCCATTCAGAATTACAGATAGGTAACTAAATAAATTCAATTAAAAAAATCCTACTAAACAATGGAAGTAATTGTCCCTCCAATTCTAAATGACTAATAAAATTACCACCATTACTATTTCTTTAACAGTTTCACACAGCAGGTTGTAGGGGAATGTTGAAAATCTTCCAATTTGGTGAGGATTGACAGACTTTGAATTAATATTGTAACTTTTACAGTACTGAGTGGTCTTATCAGGAAGCATAAGACTGCAGCCTTAATCATTCCATATATACAAATAGCATTTCTATCATGAGTCAAGTCTGAAATACAGAATATATTAGATTGGAGGTTATTCAAACTCTGCCTTGAGGAATCTTTGAGGTTTTGTGGCATTCTGTGAAAAAGAGGTACAACCCCACCCCCCTTTAAATGAGCCAACTTTCTACAATTCGAACTTCGAACTACAATTCGATTTCAGAATTTTGCTTTTAAAAAATTCTACAGCTGGCAAGTTCTGCTGCCTGAAAAAGTTTGAAATTTCTCTAGAACTGGGATGGCGAACCTATGGCACGCATGCCAGAGGTGGCACACAGAGCCATTTGTCAGGGCACATGAGGCGTTGCCATGTCAGCTGGCCAGCACGCATAGGTGTGCTGGCCAACTCAGTTCAGCCTTTTTTAAAGACATTTTTTGCCCTCTCTAGGCTCCAGAAGCTTTATAGGAGCCTGGGGAGGGTGAAAAGAGCCCCCCGCCCCCCGTAGGCTTCAGGAGCTTCCCTGAAGCCTCCGGACCGCAAAAAAAATGGCAGTATGGGCAAACCGGAAGTTCGGGAACAGATTTCTGGTTTGCTCATAGGGTCAGTTTAAGCCCTCCGGAGGCTTCAGGGACCTTCAGGAGGCTTCGCTGAAGCTGTTGGATGACTAAAAAGGACCCTACGAGCAAACTGGAAGTCACTTCCTGTTTGCTCGTAGAGTCAGTTTAAGCCCTCCAGAGGCTTCAGGGACCTTCAGGAGGCTTCCTTGAAGCTTCCGGAGGACTAAAAACTACCCTATGAGCAAACCGGAAGTCCCGGTTTGCTCGTAGGGTCCTTTTTAGTCCTCCGGAGGCTTCAGGGAAACCTCCTGAAGGTCCCTGAAGCCTCTGGAGAGCTTAAACCGACCCTATGAGCAAAGTGGAAGTAATCCAGTTTGCTTGTAGGGTCGTTTTTTGCCCTTCCGAGCCTCTGGAGCCTGGGAAGGGCGAAAAAAGCATGGAAAAATGAGGAGAGCAGGTTGCATTATGGGTGCGCACACCTGCGCACCCTCCTGCGCTCCCCCCTTATGGCACACAAGCCAAAAAAGGTTCACCATTGCTGCTCTAGAAGATGAAAGATGTCCCACTTTTCAAATCAAGATTCACAACTTTCTTCTGAATGATTTGCTGGGAATATTACTAAAGCGGGTAAGGGAAAGAAAAGTAATCGATGGGAATGAGATGAAAACATTAGAAGTCAATTGAATATATCAGGTATCTTACCATTTTCCTTTAGTTGCTCCATTTTCATATCAAATTATATATATCAGGCAGAAAAATCTACTTTGTCTTTTAGTTAAGTGTAAAATAAGCAGCACATAAGAATAAAATATATACTCTATGAAGATAATAAGAAAGGAGCAATATTTGAATTGCTTGGCATAAAAGAAAAAATGCTGATTTCATGCCTTCAACATTCTGATACTTATGCAAGTTACCGAAGTATGCCATTTGCTACATTATGTTCATATATTTATAAAAAGATAAGGGATAAATACTAATAACTGATTACAGATAAAGGAGAGATTGTCTGATTTGCTTTCTCTATCAAATAATACATTAAGCAATTTAGCTAAACAATAAACGGGCACTCTTTGTGCCATCTTGAAGAACAGAGAATAAAAATCTGTATAGTTAGGATTTAGAAATAACATAAAACAAACTGCAATTCAGGTAAGTGACTTTTTTCTTGTTGCCTAGTTACCAGAAAAATTCACTATATTTTTAGCTCAACAGAAGTTATTATTTATACAAACATTTATGGAACTATTTTTTCCCCTGAAATGTTTGCTTATCAGTTTTAACCATATATAAAAGTGTGGGGGAGCATAAGTTTTCTTATGAACATTCATTTGTTTTCCTATTAGGGATATGTAACATTTTGTTCCAAACATGGATATCCATAAAAATATTTTATTAGATACCCAACTTTCACGAGCATATCAAGTTTACTATTGTAAAATTTAATCTACATTGATTTTATTATAAAGTTGCAATTTTAAAGCTTAGTTTTTTCAAATATGTTGGAGTTTGATGATTTTTAAAATAAATTGGGCACGGAATATATTCTGAAACAAAGAATAATATAACATTTGACTATCTAGAAAACAAACAGCAAAATGTCGAACTAAATTACCATATATGTGTAAGCTATCCAGGGATAAATTGACCTATGAATTTTTAAACTAAATACTATAGGTTTGTTTGAAATGGTATAAGGTTTCCTGCAGAGTGTTGACTAAAAGACCTTCAAGGTCTCTTCCAATTCTGTTCTGTTATTCCTTGGATTTTTTTTATCTAAGAAAAATGGATGTCTTTGATGGTTAATTTACCATATGGAATCCTAAGTAAAATAAAAAAAACATGCTTCATATGTAGCTGAGATGTTGCTTAAGCATGTACAATCAAGATAATATTAATAGAGAAACAAAAGATCAATTCCTAATTGAAAAGATGATTGTGGCAAATTGCAAGAGAAAGAAAACTAGCTTGAATGTACTTGGGTTGATTGCAAGAACACATTCAACTCCCTGTTACATGATTGGATAATCAAGTGCCTAGAAATAACAGGAATCAGTAGAAACATCAGCTTTGTGCAAAGTTCAATAACACAACGGAGGACATGGTTGCTGGTCAGTAGTGATAAACTGGGGGAATAGAATAACTAATAAGAGTGGAATTTTCTTGGAAATTCATTATTATCACTGCTGTTTTTCATTACACTGATTTCTCTGCAAACAATACTAAACAGTCAGGCCATGGTTATCAAACATAAAAAACATATTCAAGGCTATCCCACCTCCTTTTCATGCAAGATCTGATGCTGTATGGAAAAACACATTTGAAATAGAATCGCTGCTCAACACTGCCCAAGTATGCACCCAAAATATTGCAACAGAGTTTGAATTAGACAAACGTGCCACCCTCATGACCCTCAGGAAAAATAGTGAAAAGAGCCCTATGGAAATAACATTGAGGGTCTAGATCAGGGGTGTCAAACTCAAGGCCCGGGGGCCACATCCAGCCCAAAGGGTGCTTCGATCTGGCCCATTGGGCATGCTCTGGACTGGCCCCCGATGTCTCTGCCAGTGAAAACTGAGCTCAGGAGGACTGCGGGCAGCCCTCTCAAGCTCTGTTTTTGCTGGCAAAGGATTGCAGGAGGCCGTCGCAGCTGAAAACGGAGCTCAAGAGCCCATTTTGTCTGGCAGAGCTCTCGGGCCACTACAGGTGCTCCCATCACAAGTAACATCAAGCTGGCCAATTCCCACCCTGGACATGCCCACCTCAGCCCTCCAAGGTCAAATACAATCCTGATGCAGCCCTCAATGAAATCAAGTTTGACATCCCTAGTCTAAATGAAGACAATTCCTACAAATACCTAGGCATTCTTTACGCTGACAACTTCAAGTACATTTGAAGTCAAGAAGAAAATTAGAAGTGAATATATCATAAGAGTGAAGAAGGTCTTAAAGGCCAAACTCAGTGGAAGAAATAGCAACGAATGGGCAATTTCAGTATTACATATACAGCTGGAATAGTGGACCGGAACTGAAACTGAACTAAAAGACTTGAATAGAAAGATCACAAAAATAATGAAATGAATCATGTCCTTCATCCATGTAGTGATGTTGATAGACTACTATCAGGAGCCTGAAATATTGCAAGTACATCAGATGGGTAAAGAAGAAAAAGGCCATTGAAAAAAGTCAGTAAGAAGATGCAGTGAAACTAATACACCATGAAGGCTTACTGAATACCAACAAGACAAAACTGACCTATAAAGAAAAATCAAATAAAGAACAGAAAAGAGACATGGCAGGGCAAAGAATTACATGGCCAGTACACAGTAAATTTCCTTGCAAATGTTTTGTAGTATCTTCTCAAAAATTAATCCAACAAACCTTTTCTTATATCTTTCTAATTTATTTTACTTTTCCATAAAAGTAATCAAGTCTGGGAAAAATAGATAAATATTGCATGAATGAATATTATAATAAAAGGAAGTAAAATCCAGTAGCCTAGGGTTCTGTGTATTTATACTTTCCTCAGAGAATAATAGGAGTCAGTAATCCAAGCAGGAAATTACCTGGAGATTGAGAATCACTGTGATCATCTATATAATCAGCCTACATGTGTTTGTTTATTTTTAATAATTCATATTATACCTTCTGTCATGAAGAACAGTATGGTGCCAGAGACTATTTCACATCAAGTCTTGTATAAAATATACATCTTCCGTAACAGACTAGTTTCAAAGAATCCCACCTAACAAGTTCAGATGAGTGGGTTGTTGAACAGCAAATCCTCCTTCTAGGGAATTTACATTTATTGTGTTCACTCAGGAGGCTGTTCCTATTAAGAGAACGTTCAAACACATCTGAGTACTATTTAGTGAAAGATTTGTCTGCTAGGCAGAGGGTTTAATACTTAGCTCTTAAAAGTCTGGATTTACAAGCAAATATCTTCTCCTCCCCCTTGAGAAAGACTTGCATTTTAAGAACTACACGGCAGAGAGATCTGGCCTTAAATTTAACTTACAGGGCAGAATTTGGCCACCTGAATTTGTGTATTTAATTGTTAGTATTATATTTTAGCTTAGTTTAACCTACTTTCTAAAAAGATAATGTTCACCAATTTATTTATAAGTAAGACAAGAAAGCATAATGTTAAAAATAAATCAAATAATTTACTAAATCAAATACATGTTTATTCAGAAGATGTACAATAGTCTCCCCAAACATTTGCATTTAATTTGCAATAACCACTACTTTAGCTTTTTATAGGGCCCTTTGGAAATAGTCTAGGCCAGGTTTCAGCAACTCGTGGCTCTGGAGCCACATGTGGCTCTTTCATCCCTCTGCTGCTGCTCCCTGTCGCTGGTCGGCTCCACAATTGATAGGGCTTTCAGTTAGGACAGGTAGAAGAAAAAGGACGACACACTAGGAGGAGACTTGTGGAGGAACCAGACTTCTGGTTGGCAGAGGAAAAAGGATGCTGTACTAGGAGGAGACTCTATGGGGGAACTGGACTTCCAGTCGGCTCCAAAATTGAATGGGGGTCTTCTGGTTAGGATCCTTGTGGCTATTTTGAGTGTTTAAGGTTGCTGACCCCTGGTCTAGGCCAGTGGTTCTTAACCTGTCATCCACCGACCATTGGGGAGGGCACAATATTGTCACAAGGGGTCTGCAAAGGCTTGAAGAAGTGTTATGATTTAAATCTTGAGTTAAGTCTTGGTGGTCCATAGCCACAAAAGGTATTTAAAGGGGGTATGTGGTGAAGAAACGATTGAGAACCAATGGTCTAGCAATTTGGTCTAGTGATTAAGAGACCAAGTTAGAAAATATGAGCTTTTAGTCCCACCTTAAGCAATGAAAGGTGGCAGGGTGACTTTAAGCCAGTCACAAATTCTTAGCCCAGCTCTCTTCAAAGGTCTGTGATACAAGAATGAAAGAGTAGTAGGTACATTTACCATCTTGTGTTATTTATAAAAGTAATAAAGGCATGATAAAAATATATAAAAACAATCATTGTAATGTTTTTCAAATGTACAAAGCCAATCCAATATATATTAGTAAAAGTTACAGCAATAAGCATGTTAGTCTTTCCAATATTTCTGATAATTCTATGGTAAGACAGGCCTTAATGTCACAAAAGATGGACTTATGTTCAAGAAGGTTTATTTAGGAATTTTGCTTAAGAACTTTGCTGCTTTAGGTTAATTATTTGATTACAATTTTATGTTGCCTCAGTCTAGCACTTCCAGTGCCACCAGAGTGTATTATTTAGTAAGAATTGAAACATCCACAGCACAATTTGAAACAAATAACAAAGACAAGATTCAGACAGTAACATTTTTAAAAGAAAAAGTGATGCAATACTTAATTTAAGAGAAAGCCCAATGAAATAATCCCCTTTTCAATAGTTTCTTGAAAATCAACAAGGAGGGAAGGGAAGAGAGTGTTTGATCTTATAAAAAGGCCATTCCAAAGCACCAATGTTGCCACACGCAAGTATAAACGGTGTCTTCGAGCCATGGCTCCTCTCATTTTTTAGAAGCGTGGGAGTACAAGCAATTGTTCCCTACAAATTCTAATGGGTTGGACCAATTACGATTGGGAGAGACAGTCCTGCAAGTATGCAGGTGCCAAGCCATGAATGTTTTTAAAGGACAATACCATCACCTTAATTTGTACCCAGAAACCAGTAGACTATTAGCGCAGGACTCACAAAATTAATTTTATGTGCTGTCATTAATGGCCAGTAGCTCTTAAATATGTTGACTGCTGCATTCTAGATCAGCTGCAGTTTTTTTTAATTGCTCCCCTTTAAGGGAAGTTTTATCACTTGATTGCGGCAATCCATTCTGGTACTTATAAGAACTTGACTTATTATAGCCATTTCATTATATCGTTAAAATTGTGACTGTGCAGCAGATGAAGCTGGGTTACCCCAAATCATGAACTAACTTCTTCATGTGTTTCCATTAGCCAGTGCCTCCACTACTTTTCCAATAGCAACAATATTTACAGAAGGAACCCCTAATCATGAACTAGCAGACGTGGGTTTTGATCAATTTGGACCAATTAAGCCGAGTAGGTAATAACTCAGCCAGAAACATGCCCAAACCGATTCTATCGGTGGCGGCATAGGTCCAGCCATCTTGTTTTTTGCTTCTGCGCATGCACAAAAGCAATTTTTGTACTTCTGCGCATGCATGCATAGCATGCATCAAGCGTGCCTGAGCACGCCTGAAGCATGCATGCACCCAAAGCGTGGACATGAGTGAACTGGCAGTAAAAGAAGTTGGAACCCATCCCTGCTTCATAGGTATTTCCTGTCCTGAGATAGGCATTGGCATTGAGAGAGAACACCTATGTAGAAACAGGAATTCTGTCTTACCCTGTTCTCTTCCATCCAGATCCTGCCATCACCCAGGCGATGGGAATGGACATCAGCAGTACTCTTCAGGTTAGTGATGAAAAAGTGGGTATCACCAGCCTAGTGATGATACTACACCCAACTATTGTATGACCTTACCCAAGGGCTTCATATAGATTGTAAAGAACAAGGGAGAGAGGAATGACTTCTGCAGCACTTCACATATCAGTTCTATCAGATTAATTTATTATCTCCCCCTTACCCACTGACAGAAATTGCCTGCTAAAGAAGGAGCAGAACCACTTCAAACCATGTCTCCAATCTCTAATCCTTGTAGGCAGTTCAATAAAGTAGTTGGTTGACCTAGTACAAAAATGCAAGAGGTCCAAAAGAATGAGGAGGGATACACTATTATCATTAAGGTCCCAAATGACAGAATACCCAATGCCATCTCTGTGCTATATCTGAGTAAAAGGAGTCCAAATAATCCAGTTCAATTAGGGCATTGTGAAATTGTTCAACCACCACTGTCACATAAACATAGCTAAAAAGAAGAGACTGGGGATCAAATGAAAATTAGTCGAATCTTTGGATCCAGGTATGACATCTTCAGCAATGGGCACATCAGCCTCCTTTAACATTGCTGGTAACTCTCCTTCTGACAAGAACACATTGCCAATGTTCTTAAACCAAGTGATTATTTGTCAATGTGTGTGGTCAGATCAGGAAATCAACTCTAAGGAAGACTAAAACTTATTTATTGAGGTTGGCTGTAATAACATAATCTTACAAATTTGATTGTGCTGTATGTCCTTCCTCTTCTTAAACTCCAGTGAATCAGGGAGTCATCTGCTGAGCCACTTCTGAGTAAAAGCTGCTTTAAAGAGTTGCAAACAAGTGTTACAACTGGATTTTTGGAAAAGAATCTAAAATGCTCTTTGCTTACTTATTTAAGGACAATAATGTAAGGCAGGTAATGTTGAAATAAATGGTTTTGATGCAGCAGCAGTGTTTGACCTCAGTCTGCAATATTGTGTTGTATTGATGCTTAAGAATCTTCTTTTTTCCCATGCAGAATAATTATAACGTAATGCAGAGGACCCAGAATGATCCGCTTACTACCATGATCCTGGGAATATACTGCAAGGAGCCAGAAAGAGAGGGCTATGAAAATATCTACAGACCTGTCGCATCCTGGGCATAAAATGTTTTAACCAAAAAAGATGTTATAGGGCACTGCACATAAGAACAACTAAACTCAAGGACTGTTTCCCCACCATGCTATCACTCTGCTAAACAACTGATTCCCACAATTCTGTCAAACTATCTAGAAAGGCAGTTTTACCATCATGATTCTCATCTTCCCTATTATCTATCTCCTTATCTTCTCATGACTATAACTTTGTTGTTTGTATCTTATGATTATTATTGTTTACTTAGTATCAATATTGCTAGTATCATTTATGTTGATTGCTTATTTAGTATCCATGGCTGTCACTATGTGTTGCATCTAATATTTTATGATGAATGTATTTTTACAGTAAGTATGATAATGATCTATCACTATTATGATAGGCTCACCACTATGACACCACTATGGTACCATCTGGTGGTTAGAGTGGAGTACTGCAGGCTTCTTCTGCTGGCTGCCTGCAATTTGGTAGTTCAAATCCCACCAGGCTCAAGGTTGACTCAGCCTTCCATCCTTCTGAGGGTGTGTGTGTAAAATGGGGGCCCAGATTATTGGGGGCAGTATGCTGACTCTGTAAACTGCTTAGAGAGAGCTGTAAAGCGCTGTAAAGTGGTATATAAGTCTAAATGTTATTGCTATTGTTGTATGAACACTGGGAGTTAATGAACCGGATACAAATTCCTTCTGTGTGTAATCCACACTTGGCTAATAAAGAATTCTATATTTAAGCTAGGAAAATATAAGAATTTTTCTCAATTATATGCATGTTCATTCTTTATTTTACGAGTCTATGTCCATACATTCATACTCTGCTTTTCAGATAAATGTTTGAAGGAAAAATGACTAAGGTAATGTTAGCTCCCATCCTACTCACAAATATTTGTATTTGTGTCCAGAGATATACATGATACTCACTGAATTCAAAATTAGCTATCAGGAACTTTGTTTTCTTAGACTAAAAGGTCAGCATTATTTTATCAGCTTTTAATTTTCTGTGTTTAAAATGTCATCCAACATAGTTAGCCTGGATAACATTTGTGCTTGCAACATTCTCTTTTCTGTTTCTTATTTTTGATAAGGTCTTTTATGCATAAGGAATTCTAATTATGATTAAGTATGGATACAAACTTTTGAAAGACATCCCAGTAAAATGTTTAAACAATTTTAAAAAATGATACATTATAAGTTATTTAAAATTATACTATATATTTTATTTAGTGTATGGATTTACACATCATTTTAAACCACAATACTGAATAAAACCCCTTGGGTTCACTTACTTTTCATGTTCTAAATTATATCTTCTAACTTTACCTGGGTTCAACATATTATGACATAGAGTAATGTGCAAACAGTCAGTGCATCAAAATAAAGAGGAAGAAATGGATTCCAACATTTCATCCCAGTGAAAATAGACGTTTTCTATTTGTATTGTATTATATTCTCCTTTAAGCCGTCTTCAATTTCATAATTCATTGTTATTTATATATTGAGTGCTGCAACATCTATTATCCACATACTACGTTCAAAATCACAATTATACTGATTACAGTCACTGCAAATTACACAACCTACATTCATAAATCCTATAATTTGTTAAGATTAACATGTAGGGTGCAAATATGCATCTAGCAATTGTCTGAAATTTTGCACTCCCAAATTTCTACATGGTAGACACTGTAAAATTTCATGCTAGTCAAGGATTGTAGTCTTAGGATACATTTAAGAGAAAGCAAGGTAAAATGGTTTAAATTCCTTCTCATACACTTTCACCATTTAACTAGACCATTGATAGGCTACCAATAAAACCAGGCACATCTTCTGCATAATGTATAAAACAGTTAGCATTCTGCTGTGTTAAGCATCTCTTTGGAAAAAAATCAGAAACTATTTAGAAACATATAGTCACAGATTACACTAACTGCCAGACAATGCTTCATTTCCAAAATGGTGTGCAGCAGTGGATTCTGATTTATACCCTTTAGCTTGATCCCCTACATCAGTAATGGTGAACCTTTTCGGCACCAAGTGCCCAAACCAGAACACATATGCATGTGTGCATGCACATGCGTATGCCGGAACACCAGAAAACTGAAGACCAGCTGGCCGGTGTGCATGAGTGTGCCGTCCACCTGGTCCTTTGGTTTCTGGCATTTGGGTGCGCACCAAGACCAGCTGGCCAGACAATCATGGTACAGACAATCATGGTACAAATTTTCATCTACACTTAATCATTGCTGCATGGTACAAATATACCATTCTTTAAAACTTTCATGTCCCTTTGTATATCCTTCTCATTTATTGCATAAATCTTAAACATAGCCTTTTAGTTTCTTTTTTAAATTATCTAAGGAAGACGTGATATCATTTGGAAATTTTCTAATCATTTAGCTTGGAATCTGCAGTCATAGGTAAGTTATTGGTAGATTATGGAATGTTCCCTTTATGAAAAATTTCAGTTCACTTGGACAAAACAACTATAGTCCTTGGCTTCTGGGAACATTATTAGTTCCTTCCTGTAAAATCCACCATAAAAAGAAGGCAAAAACAGCTATCTATATGATTTTGCTGTAACATAATATCTAAATACATCCATTGTTATTCTTCTTCTTTGGATGATTTGAAACCAAAGCCACCAATTTGCTTAGTGTTTGGGTTAATGCTATTTCTCTTACGTGAGATGTCAAAATTAGTCTGTATCAATTTTTATAAACCTTTACAATTTGAAGCTATGTAAACTTCAGCTCCCAGAATTCCTTAGCTACAACAGTCTCAAAATTTTAAAAGGCACAGAGTCCTTGCCTACGTCTATCATAGATTCATAGAAAACTAATTTATATTTAGAGTATTGTTTCATGTACTTTAATAAAATTACTTACATCTGTGAGCCATTTATTATCAAGAAAAAAGCTGTATCAGTATTATTACAGAGTAATATAACAGAGACAAACCATGATTGTGTAAATGAGATGCACCTTAGGCATATAAAGAATGAGAGTGCCTTTGTTTCCCAGATTCAAAATGGAAGTCATGGCAGCATGATTAAAACTTCATCCTTTTATATGTATGGCTGAGTCAGTGCACATGCAATAGTGGCAAGACTTTTATTATCCCGGCATATCTTTCATCTTCACTTTTTAAATACTTCTACCTCTTGTGGGTATATTATGCAGAACCACCCATTCATAAAGGGCAGAGGTATAAGTTGTGGTTTCTAACCAGATGTATCTAGAGAAGGCTGCATGTTTTAGTTTAGGAATGGTGATCTATAGCTCTTGAATCATACATTAAAAATAAAAATAAAATTTCAACAAGCTTTTCCAAACATATTGTCCAAAATTGATGGAGATAAGCTAATAAATATTAAGAAATAATAAGTTAGTAAAAGTCATAAAGCAAAAGCTCAAGGAAAACTAAATGAAACATGTATTGAAGGCATTTCATATACAGATTTATACAGAAAACAGGCTTAAAGTGTAATAATTTTATCTTATCCATGGAAGATTTATGTTAATATCTATTTATAGCTCTTGCCTCTGAGGCCTTGGGATATGTGAAGAGAGTGAGCATGTTACACAACTAGGAAAATGTGTCAGTTGACTAAGCCAATTAAATTTATGGGACTTGTATTGTTGAAGCTAAAGTAATTTGTATCATTCAGTTGTATCACTCAAAATTATCAACTGAGAGTTTAACTTACTACCTTCAATGATAACTACAAAATTGGGGTGGGTGGGGGACCTATGAAACAAGATTACTCTAGATTGCCACAATATTTTTCTGGCCATTTAGGTGATGAGTGAAAACTGGTTAGCAGATCTAGGTGGATTTGAGTGTCACCCCAACCTTATTTGCAGTGATACCATCCAAATTGTGCCATTGTTTGAAGTATGATATGCACTACCATTATTTTATCATAAGTGAAAGTTGTCCAGTGAGCTTGAGAAATGGCTGTGGAATTTTAATATATTAATATATTGAATATAAATATATAAATCTGAAATTGTTACCTTTTACAGCAGTCTACTGATGTTCTACCTTGGGAGCATCAAACTTAAGGCTCGGGAACCAGATCTTGCCCATAGGTGCAAAGATCTGGTCCATGGAACTGCCCTGGAACAGCAAAGGACTGGCAAAGTGCCTCTGCCAGAAAAAATAGAATTCACAAGGGCCGCATCTCCATTTTCGCTGGCAGAAGGTTGCAGGAGGCCATCACAGCAGAAAACAAAGTCTGGGAGCCTGTTTCCTGTGCCAGAGTGCTCGAGCCAGCACAGGCACCTCCAACACAAGTGATGTTGAGCTGGCCACACCCACCTTGGCCCTGGACACTCCAGCTGCCCTGACATCAAATACAACCCTGGTGCAATAAAATTGAGTTTGACACCCCTGTTCTATTTCAATAATGCTATTGTCCACAATATAGTTGATGCTTAAAACAACTTTGCCAATCCAGTCCAAGTGCTGAAGCCTCCTTGCATAGTACTATGGCTGGAAGAGATTTGAAAATAGGAATCTCTATGGGCTGTTCCCTGCTCTGGAATAATTTAGCTTCCAATCTCATGAAACTTCAAAAATAAATAAATAAATAAATAAATAAATAAATAAAATATGCAAACAAACAAACAGAAGATTGGTTATTGAATCAATCATCTTGGAAGCCAACATTTTTGTAAATTTCTTTTATGCAAGGTAGCAAGGGTCAATATCCTGTGACTTTGAATGTGAATATAAATTACTATATCTGAGCTGCAAAAAATGGAAGCAAGTATATATATCAGTTGTGGGATACGACCGCTATGCCCTGGTATGGGCGTACTGGTGCCTGCTGAGAGCACCAGGTACCATTCCGGTACAGTGCTCCGGAGGGCCTGCTTGCCTGCCCTCCTTACTGGTATTTGAACTGATCAGGGCTTCCACGCACAGAGCGGACGGCGCTTGCACCACGCTCTGCCAAGCAGCTGGAGCATCGCGGGCAGTAAGTATGTATGCACGTACTGTACGTGTGCTGCATGTGTGCATGTGGTGGACGCCCGGCCCCATTGCACCATACCAGTTGCACCGGGATCCGGAACCCACCAGTGATATGTATCTAATTTCTTGCAGAAATTATTTTTTTAAATATTTCTTTGCAACAATCTAGGATTATTTTCCATGTAATTTCAAATACATTTATATGTTGTAATTACATTGTCTTATAAGGAATTTCAGGATTTTCATTTCATCAATTACAATTGCTTGCTAGAAAGTGTTTAATTTTTCTTTTAACATTATTACTGTATGTTTATTCAAACAGTATTTTAGTAATGACTTAGAAGATGTGGAATGTTTATCAAACTAATATTTTCAAAAGGAGATCCTTGTTATTCCAAATATCAATTCTAATGCCTTCACTTAAATTCATTATTTAGTGAACTGAGATATTTCATAACATTACTTTTTTGACTATTTTAAGTTTGTGATCGTTAAAGTTAGAAAAACAAGGGGCAGAGGTTTGTGTCCCAAAGTCAGCAAATTGTGAATATTTATGATCAGGACAGACACCAAAATCTGTAACACAGACTTTAAAAGCAGCATTGTCTTTTCTCTTGAGAAGTGAAGATTCTCTTCCTTTCTTGAAAACTAGAGGTCATCCTCATGTTTAACCCACAAAAACAATCTTATGAAATATACCTCAATGGAAGAGAATGATCAGCCCCGATTCATCCAGAGAATACTGCAGTTCAATAGGGATGTGAACTGAGTCTTCCCCATCAAGGTACAACAATTGAAACATTATGCTGTAATGTAGCAACCCATGTAAGTCATTGTAAAATTAGTACTGCCTATGTGTGCGAGAAAGACGACAGAAATAAAAGCATTTGAACTTTTTCTCTGTGTTTAGATCAATATGGGCTTTGTGCAAATATATTCTTGTCTGTTATATTTTAATAGAGGGAAAGCATGGTTTACTTAGCCACTGGTGGTTCAGTGGCTAAGACGCTGAGCTTGTCGATCAGAAGGTCGGCAGTTCAGCAGTTCGAATCCCTAGCGCCACCTAACGGAGTGAGCTACCATTACTGGTCCCGGCTTCTGCCAACCAAACAGTTCAAAAGCATGTAAAAATGCAAATAGAAAAATAGGAACCACTTCGATCGGAAGGTAACAGCGCTCCATGCACCTTTGGCGTTTAGTCATGCCAGCCACATGACCACGGAGATGTCTTTGGACAGCGCTGGCTCCTCGGCTTTGAAATGGAGATGAGCACTGCCCCTAGATCCAGAAATGACTAGCATGCAGGTGCGGGGGAACCTTTACCTTTACCTTATGCTTTACTATCAAAGTTGGATGAACATTCCTAGGATTTTGCTATGTACAGTGATCACTAACACTTTCCCTTGGCAGTGCTATCTTTTTTAGGATAGACAGCTCAGAGAGAAGGTCGGGTATCAGTCCATTCCTAGCCAGATCACCAAATTTCTCCTAGAAAATTAAGAGTCTTTGGCAGTGACATACAGCTCATGCAATCACAATTCAGTAATTACATAGCTAGCTTTAAAAGTCATATGTTCTTGAGGCTTTCAATGATGACCAGGCAGGCAGCAAAAGTGTGCAGTGAAAGTAGATGATGAGTGGGCATGATGCCTAATGGAAATTTCAAAAATACTGGAAAAGGAGCAATAGTTGCCAGATTATAAATAGGTGAAAGGAAATCCCAAGCCATGCTTTTTATAATCTGAAAGCTCACCTGAAAATTGTGCTTCAATTGTCAGTGACATAAAGAAAGAGAAACAAATATTTTTCCCTAATATTTACGGTATATGACCTGTTTCCATTTTTAATTTAAAAATATACTTAAAAAACTAAATTTGTCATTGTTCCACATAGCTTTTTTCCAATCAGCCAAAAACACTTACATAGATATTTTTAATCTGTTTTGCAAATTTCATATCTGCAATTTGCATTGTTCAAATTTACCCTTTAATCCATGGACATTTTTGCATCTGTGAATAGATAAATGAGAAAGGTATTTCAGCAAGTTATATAATACTTAGGGTTTCTCTCATTAAGCTTCTTTTTCAGTTTGTATTTCTTTTTACAAAAACCACTTAAAATAGATGCTCTTATGTCCAAAAGTCATAATCAAGTACTTGTGTGAATAATGAGAAGATACTTAAAACCTTCTTACTGTTGTAAAAGAATCAGCACCTGCAACAAAATAGATGTTTTGTGGAAAAACTGAGAAAAATGTCATGAATATCTTCCAAAATTCATATGGGATGATATCTTAAATGACAAATGAAATTAATTCAGCTGAACAAAGAATGTCTTGTACCAGGTGCTCTGGACAGGAATAACTGACAAAAAAATAAGAGTAACATTTCAAGCTGAAAAACCAAGATACAACAATGACATTCTTGGAACAGGCATGCTTCATTTTCTTGGTACAATTTAATTAGTTTTAAAAGCCTCTGTGTTTTTTGAGATGAAATGAAAACTAGCATGTATATATATATAAATGTTCACTATTGCTTGACGTTATGCATATTCAAGAGGAAAATTGTGGTAGAATGTTCACAGGAAAGCCGACACTTATTAAGGTGAGATTAGTTACATTAATTTTAATAACCTTTCATTAACAGAATTTTAAACAATTCTGGACAAGAACAACAAAGAGGATAAAAGGTATAGCTATTTTATGGTTGAATGATTTAGTTAAATAAAAAACTAAGACACTAGTAGGCAACTGAAATAGCTTCAGAGCACAAACCATAATAATTGGTGCCAATAAGACAGGATCTGTTGTTTTTTGACTGACCTATTTTCAGAGAAAGAAAAAAGCTCCCAACACAGTTGTGGTAGGTGTAATCATCATCACAGCTTCTGCAAGTTCAGTTTTTAGTTTAAATTATATGCAGTGATGAAATAATTATTATTTTTAAAATAAAGGCATAATGAACTACCTTACACTTTCCAACTGAATTAGAAAAGACAAGTACTCAGCACATTTATTGTAGGTGATGAGGTATTTTCACATTCATTTCTCCAGTGTGATGCTTCTTTGCCACCCTAGGAATACTGTAGTATCTGCATTAAATTATGTTGCATGGCTTAATGCATATCCTTTGATAAAGCAGATTGAGTTACAACTTATTTGTTTTACATAGAGTAATATTATTTATACATAGAATAAAACTGAAGATTTTATATGTATATCTAAATTTTCAGGATTAGTTTCCGTATTAGATGACTGGGAACTTTTGTTTGAAAACTAAATAAATTGAAATTTAAAAATATGTTGCTCCCATCATGGTGAACTGAATGGATAAGACAGTCATGGCTAACCTTTTCTGGACTGAGTGCCAAAAGGGCGCACACGAATGCGCATTCACATTCACATCCAATCCCCCAAAATGCAATGCACGCATGTGTCATCCCCCCCCCCACATCTTATTTTTGGACAGCATGGTGGCTCAGTGTTTAAGACGCTGGGCTTGTTGGTTGGAAACCTGAAAGTCCAGGTTCCCATACTTCTCTAAGCTCCTGCCAACCTAGTCATTCAAAAGCAAGAAGCAAGAAGAGAACCAAAGAGACCAAAAGAGCAGCTGGCAGGAGGCACATGCGCATGCGCAGCAGAGCTGAAGTGGGGCGATCGCTTGCATGCCATCAGAGAGGGCTCTGCGTACCACCTCTGGCATGTGTGTAATAGGTTCACCATCATAGGGATAGGAGATTCTTTTTCTCCTGCTATGAACAGCTGGTTTTGCTACCAAAGCTGGTTATTTGATGGCTTTGCTTCCTGGGAAGGACCTGAGATGAACTTCAGATGATGATGCACATATGGAAAAGAGAGAGGCTGGATTCATAGAATTCTCCATAAGAACTGATCAGAACCTCTTGTCTCTTGACACCTTTTCCTTTCAACTATTCGTCTTTCTTAAGCATTCCTGGGTTTTAATTGCAAATCTCTTGATTTATGGCTAGTTGATTTCTGACCAATTTTATCACCTCTTGCTGGATTTTTACAACTCTTTTTGCTGCTCTTTCATTATTTACCAGTACATTCAAAATCAGTTTTTTAACCATAAAGAAGTTGTGGTGGGTTTACACAGGATTATACAATAACTCTTTTTCTAGCTTTTTACTTTTTGTTTTTAAAAAAAGCCTCCTGATATTTATCCATTAATTTTTGATAGGAAATGTCTCCCTTTTTTAATGCTTTCCTTGTGGAAGCGGTTACTTACTGCTTTTCTTGTCCTTGAAGAGAGAGCAAAAAATGTTTATCATGCCTTTGAAATGAGATAAACTATTTTAGAAGGCAATGGAAAAAAGAATGCTCTTCAAATTACAGGCTTTATTTGAAAATATAAACAAAAATCTTGATGAGTTACTAATGGTTCTTGTAAACCCAAGAAAGTATCCAAAGCAGGAAATAACAGCTGGCAATTTGAAAAATTTTAATTTGATTAAAATGTGAAAAAGAGTGTTTGGTTTGCCAGAAAAGATTGAAAAGAATACAAATATGAGAAATTCTGAGTAAATAGATATGATGAAGGTTGGACTGGACTTTTTTGGCAAGAGAAATATCATGTTGTCATGGAGAATTATTCAACTTTGGCACTTTGGAAGTTAAACTTTGGAAATGAGATGCAATTGTTGGTAAAGTTATTTGTGATAAATAAGAAACCATTTATTTGTGATAAATAAGAAACCCTAACCATTTGATCTATTCTCCACAGAAGTAATAGCATTAGACGAAGAAAACCTAATTAAACAAATGAGTAAAAAATACACTTCTTCATTTATTTATTGAGGAAAATGATCAAGCATGTCCTTGAAGAAGATGTGGATGTTTCAGTGGATTCAGAATGTTTTTGCATGAATCCTAAAAGGCACTGGGAGGAAGGCCATCATTTAATTTGTTTTGGGCAAGTTATGTTAGTCACTTTTTTTTCTTATGAATTAAATTCAAAGTGTTAATGTTTCAAACTTTAAAGATTACTAGTAGTATGTTTCATCCTCACTCATAAAAGCTCAGTCATTTGTTGAAATGTAATTAGTAGATCTGAATGTTTGTCTCAAATGCAACATGTTGACTTAAAACTTTACAAAGTCAATCTGTTTTTGCTGTGTGCCTCTTTACTAGATCAGAACCAATTTTGATTAAAACTGTATTAATTAATTTATTCATTAATTTATGAATATATATATAACTTCAAGCAAGCGGTCAGAGAACTTTACTAACCCAAATGTAAGAAACATCAACATTCAAAGTAAAATTTAAAGAATTTTAAGCAAACTTCCAGAAGAAGAATAACATTGTCCCTAAAGAAAAAGTAAGGAAATTTGCCAGACATTTTCTGCTATTTTTTTTTCTTTTAGGTCTGATCCAGAGATTCAATGACTCTTTATTTCTGAGTTAATTTGCCTTATTCTCCCTATTTCAGAATGAATAATTTGTAGAGAATATTTTTCTGAGTAGGCAGTGTTTGTTCACAAAACAAATGCAATGAGATTGTAATTGTTTTTATTTTGAGTATTTGTTTTGTTTATTCTTCCTCTGTATTCATCATAATTATATCTATTCCAGTCTTTATGATAAAAATGATTACTGAAATTTGTTGGAGCAGATGAAAGAATGAAGCAAAATTAATTCTTTAGATCTTTTGATATAAATATCTGGATATATTTAAACTCAAATGAAACACAGGATTTTATTCTTTGGTTTATATTTTATTCTTTTGGTTTCAACATCTTTTTCCTTTATTTCCATAATTATTCTTTTCTGACTACACTTGAAATTACTCAAGAAGATAGCTTAGAAAGACATTAATTTATTGTAAGGACTCTGCTTGACAGAGTTAATCTGACATCTATTGGGAGACAAATAAGTACCACTTCAGGCCTTTCTGAAAGAATCCTATAAAATTGCAATTAATTTTACAATGAATAATTTAGATGCTATAAGTAACAGGGAGCAATAACTATAATAGAATGCAAGTAATACTAGAATTTTTAAACACTACAACAATATAAAGCTATGGTAACGTATGTTAAATCTAATACATGCTGAAGCCCTGCTAGGTTTTTTGGGATTAAGACAATTATGGTTAAGGTGACTAGATTTTCAGATTGGTAAAGAGGGACACCTTTGACCGGGGTGGGGGGGGGAGGGCTTGATTAAAAGTTTTATACGGAGCAACAAACATTTTCATACAACGCAAAAATAGTATTGTAATGTTTTTTTTATTTCAACATAACTACAATTTACAAATATAACTTGTAACTGTTGCCAAACATCAACATTTTGATCACGTGACCATGAGGATGCTGCAATGATCGCTAAGTGTGAAAATGGTCGCTAAGTGTGAAAAATGGTCATCAGTCACTTTTTTCAATGCCATTGTAACTTTGGTCACTATACCACCTTTCTTGCCACAGTTCTTAAGTGAATAACTGCAGCTGATAAGTTAGTAACATAAGTGAATCTGGTTTCCCCATTTGACTTTGTCAAAAGGTGATTATATGACCCCAGAACATTGAAACCATCATAAATACGAATCTGTTGCCAAACATCAAAATTTTGATCACATGACCATGAGGATGCTGCAACAGTCGCTAAGTGTGAAAATGGTTGCTAAGTGTGAAAAATGGTCATCAGTCACTTTTTTCAATGCCATTGTAACTTTGGTCACTATACCACCTTTCTTGCCATAGTTCTTAAGTGAATAACTGCAGCTGGTATTTTGTATTTTGGCTAGAATCTTTTTTTAAATAGTCTAAGACAATTTAAAAAAAGAATCCACACAGAATAAATTGAAGTAAAACATTTCAAACTATTCCACACAGAATAAATTTAAGTAAAATTATTTTTAAAAATTCTATGCACAATATATTTCAAAGTATAGTGCATAGAATTTTTAAAAATGGTTTCACTTCAATTTATTTTGGATAGAATCTTTTTTTAAATAGTCTAAGACAATTAGACTATTTAAAAAAAGAATCCACACAGAATAAAACTATTTTAAAAAATCCTATGCACAATAAATAAAATATTATTTTAAAGTACATTAAAAAAATAAAAGAAAAAAACCCAGCTCACTTACCAGCAGGCAGGAACTCCAAATCAATCCAGAATGATGTAGATGTTAATACAAAGAACTGAGCAAATTAAAATGGTGTAATTAGTCAGGGAAATGTTTTTCAAAGAAACTTTGCCACCATTTTTTCCACACAAGTCGACCTCCAACTTCCGTGTCCTTCCCCTCCGGAAAATCCAGGAAGGAACACTCGCGACTTCTCTAGCCAAGTATTTCCTGGAGCTCTATGGTACTGGGTCATTTTTTCTTATAAAATGAGGTAAAAGGGGCGCGGGGGGGGGTCCATTTTCTTGCTTTAATGTTTTAATACCTTCAATGAAAGTACTGAGACAGAGACAGGGTTTAAAGACAGAGTGTCTTTTGTCTTGCCCCGGTTAGGATTTCTTAAGCAAATCCACTGGGCTTTCAACATGAAGCTAGAAAATCGGGACTTTTTAAAAACGCCCCAGGACACGGGACAAATTGTTATAAATTGTGACTGTCCCACTGAAATCGGGACGTCTGGTCACCTTAATTATGGTCCAAGTAATAAATAAAGAAATAGCAAAATAGTATGTGCATATTTAGAGATTTTTTTTTTTTTTTAGAGATTTTTATTAATATTTGTAGGCCGCCCTTTTCCCTGAGGGGACTCAGGGCGGCTCACATAAAATCAGGGAGGGGGAATACAGACATTGACATAGAGACATATAATAAAATAGTAAGCAACATACATTCATCATTCGGGAGGGGCGGCTATCCTTATCCCCAGGCCTGACGGGCTAGCCAGTTCTTAAGGGCTGTGCGGAAGGCCTGGACGGTGGAGAGGGTACAAATCTCCACGGGGAGCTCGTTCCAAAGGGTCGGGGCTACTACTGAGAAGGCCCTCCTCCTTGTAGTTGCCAGCCGGCATTGGCTGGCCGATGGAATACGGAGGAGGCCTAATCTATGTGATCTTATTGGTCGCAGGGAGGTAATTGGCAGAAGGCGGTCTCTCAAGTATCCAGATCCACTACCATGTAGGGCTTTATGGGTGACTAGTAACACCTTGAAGCGCATCCGGAGATCGACAGGTAGCCAGCGCAGCTCGCGGAGGATAGGTGTTATGTGGGTGAACCGAGGTGCACCCACAATCACTCGCGCGGCCGCGTTCTGTACTAGCTGAAGTCGCCGGATGCTCTTCAAGGGCAGCCCCATGTAGAGCACATTGCAGTATTCCAGCCTAGAGGTCACAAGGGCCCGAGTGACTGTTGTGAGAGCCTCCCGATTCAGGTAGGGTCGCAACTGGCGCACCAGGCGAACCTGGGCGAATGCCCCCCTGGTCACAGCCGTCAAGTGGTGGTCAAACGATAGCTGTGGATCCAGGAGGACTCCCAAGTTGCGAACCCTCTCTGAGGGGTATAGAATTTGACCCCCCAGCCTGAGAGATGGAATATTGGTGGAATCTTTGGGAGGGAAACACAACAGCCACTCGGTCTTTTCTGGGTTGAGCACAAGCTTGTTAACCCTCATCCAGTCCATAACGGCTTCAAGGCCTCGGTTCATCACGTCTGCCGCTTCATTGAGTTGGCACGGGGCGGACAGATACAGTTGAGTATCGTCCGCATATTGATGGTATCTGATCCCGTGCCTGCGGATGATCTCTCCCAGCGGTTTCATGTAGATGTTGAATAGTAGGGGGGATAAGACCGAGCCCTGAGGCACCCCATAAGTTAGGGGCCTAGGGGACGATCTCTGCCCCCCCACTAACACCGACTGCGACCTGTCCGAGAGGTAGGAGGAGAACCACCGCAACACGGTGCCTCCCACTCCCACCTCCCGCAGTCGTCGCAGAAGGATACCATGGTCGATGGTATCGAAAGCCGCTGAGAGGTCAAGGAGGACCAGGATGGAGGAATGTCCTCCATCTCTGGCCCTCCAGAGATCATCGGTCAATGCAACCAAAGCGGTTTCTGTGCTGCAACCGGGTCTGAAGCCTGACTGGAAGGGGTCGAGATAGTTTGCTTCCTCCAAGGACCGTTGGAGCTGGAAGGCCACCACCTTCTCAACAACCTTCCCAAGGAAGGGAAGGTTGGAGACTGGGCGATAGTTATTAAGAACAGCTGGATCCAGAGATGGCTTCTTTAGGAGGGGTCTCACCACCGCCGCTTTCAGTGCGGCGGGGAAGTTCCCCTCCCGAAGAGAGACGGTCACAACCGCCTGGATCCAGCCTCGTGTCACCTCACTGCTGTTAGTAACCAGCCATGAGGGACACGGGTCCAGTACGCAGGTGGAGGCACTTACAGCCCTCATGGCCTTGTCCACATCCCCGGGGGTAACATCCTGAAACTCAACCCAGAGATGTTCTACTTGATCCTCTTGTGCCTCGGCTGGAACTGCAGGGATGGAGTCCAAGTCCGACCGAAACCGAGCAATTTTGTCCGCTAAGAATTGGGCATAATCCTCAGCTCTGCCCTGCAAGGGTTCCCCCGCTTCCCTTTTATTTAATAGGGAGCGGGTTATCCTAAACAGGGCGGCTGGGCGGGACTCAGCGGACGCAACCAAGGTGGCTATGTGAGATCTTTTCGCTGCCCTAAGTGCCCTGGTGTATTCCTTGGTGCAGGTGGTTACCATTGCTCGGTTCGATTCGGACTTATCGGACCTCCATCGGGGGAAATGAAGGAAAGAAGAAGGAATAGAAAATATATTGAGTAACAGAAGTTTAGTTAAGGTTCAGCATCAGCTCTCTTGGAGGAGTTGTTTACATTTAATCATATGTCAATGAAATTCCTGTTGCCTGGTCAGCTAGCAAGAGACTAAGGTAATTAGCTTCCAACCTGCCTGGGTATTGTGCTATACATTATACAGGTGAAACTCGAACAATTAGAATATTGTGTAAAAGTGCAAAAGTTCATTTATTTCAGTAATGCAACTTAAAAGGTGAAACTAATATATGAGATAGACTCATTACATGCAAAGCAAGATAGTTCAAGCCGTGATTTGTCATAATTGTCATGATTATGGCTTAAGCTCATGAAAACCCCAAATTCACAATCTCAGAAAATTAGAATATTACATGAAATCAATAAAACAAGGATTGTACATAAAACAATATCTGATCTCTGAGAAGTATAAGCATGCATATCTACTCAGTGCTTGGTTTGGGCCACTTTTGCAGTAATTACTGCCTCAATGTGGAGTGGCATGGAAACTATCAGCCTGTGGCACTGCTGAGGTGTTATGAATGACCAGGATGCTTCAATAGCAGCCTTCAGCTCTTCTGCATTGTTCGGTCTCATGTCTCTCATCTTTCTCTTGGCAATGCCTATTCTCTGCCTATTCTCTATGGAGTTCAGGTCAGGAGAGTTTGCTGGTGAATCAAGCACAGTAATCCCCCGTTCATTGAACCAGGTTTTGGTGCTTTTGGCAGTGTGGGCAGGTGCCAAGTCCTGCTGGAAAATGAAGTCAGCATCCCCATAAAGCTTGTCTGCAGAAGGAAGCATGAAGTGTTCCTGGTAGATGGTTGCGTTGAGTCTGGACTTAATGAAGCACAGTGGACCAACACCAGCAGATGACATGGCTCCCCAAAGCAGCACAAACTGTGGAAACTTCACACTGGACCTCAAGCATCTTGCAGTGTGTGCTTCTCCATTCTTCCTCCATACTCTGGGTCCTTGGTTTCCAAATGAGATGCAAAAGTTGCTCTCATCAGACGACTTTGGACCACTGAGCAACAGACCAGGTCTGTTTTTCTTTAGCCTAGGTAGGACGCTTATGATGTTGTTTGTTGTTCAAGAACGGGTTTGACAAGAGGAATATGACATTTGAAGTCCATGTCCAGGATCCGTCTGTGTGTGGTGGCTCTTGATGCACTGACTCCAGCCTCAGTCCACTCCTTGTGAAAGTCCCCAACACTTTTGAATGGCCTTTTCCTGACAATCCTCTCCAGGCTGCAGTCATCCCTGCTGCTTGTGCACCTTTTTCTTCCACACTTTTCCCTTCCACATAACTTTCTATTAATGTGCTTTAATACAGCACTTTGAGAACATCCAACTTCTTTTGCAATTACCTTTTGAGGCTTTTCCTCCACACATTGAGGGTGTCAATGATGGTTTTCTGCACAACTGTCAGATCAGCAGTCTTTCCCATGATTGTGATTCCTACTGAACCAGACTGAGAGACCATTTAAAGGCTCAGGATCCCTTTGCAGGTGTTAAGGCTTAATTAGCTGATTAGAGTGGGACACTTTTGAGTCTAGAATATTGAACCTTTTCACAATATTCTAATTTTCTGCGATTTGGGGTTTTCATGAGCTGTAAGCCATAATCATCACAAATATGACGAATCACGGCTTGAACTATCTTGCTTTGCATGTAATGAGTCTATCTCATATATTAGTTTCACCTTTTAAGTTGCATTACTGAAATAAATGAACTTTTGCATGATATTCTAATTTTTTGAGTTTCACCTATACATTTCTATTAAAAAGACAATACAGCAACAAATGTTTCAATTTCCTCAACAGCACAAGGCGAGAGCCCAGTTATGTGGGTCAAGCACTTTCAGCAAAATTAATGAATGGTGGAGTTTGGCTAAGATCATCTTGCAAGGCCACTTCTCTGGTAGATTGCTTGAAAGTTCATTAGCCTGGAATTAATACATCTTTAACTTAGATTTAACCAGAGTGATCTAGCATCCCAAATTCTTTTCCCTACTTCAGATCTTTGCTTCCAGATTCTTAATAAAGGCACTGTGTTCTGTGAGTCAGATGTTATTAAGTCCAACACCTATTTACTCAATAAAATTCTTCCATTATTCCATTACTTTAGCAACCAAAACAAAAAGAGAAGAGTACTATAATTGATAGCAACGATTAGACTGGCTGGCTAACTTTTTCCTAGGCCTCCCTGATGAAAAAGAAATGTCCTATATCACAGCCAGCTAGTGAAAGAACCACACAGGAAAAAGAAGCCAAAGCAGAGTCTTTTTTATTTTGTTGTGCCTAGTTTTGATACTCTTATCATAAGTGGCAACACATATTGATACTGGCTGATTAAATGAAGAAAAGAACTAAAGTAGGCAGACTTGATTCTAGCTGGATCTTGGATAGAAAACTGCTTGGGAGCTTCAGGCTAGATTGAGAGAAGTGGAAAAAATAAACCCTTCTTGAGAAGGCAAATTATGTACTCTTGTCAAGAAAAACTATACAGATATATCCATGTTGTCATAAGGAATCAAGCTCAAAGGAGACATTAGCTTTCCTCTTAATCCAGGAAAAGGCAGCTGCAAATGATCCTCTTCATCTGCCTTCATTTTTCTAATGTGATCCTTCACTATAGTTTCCTGCTCCAGTCTTTACAGGAACTAAGCAAAATGGCACAATATCCAACTTTCATGGAATATGTCTAAAAACATTATGGGTAAATAAAAGATGTTTATAAACATATGCATAGATGTATAGATTGTAAAAAACAGCTGCAGTGGCCTGATTCATATATAACTTTGAATCATAACAGTCAATTTTGTATGAGTGCAGTATATGAATCCATTTCACAGACAAGCTATTTCATTGAACCAAAGTTGTACTTAAGAGCGATTCATAATTATATGCTTTAAGTCCAACTACACTGCATTTGCTTTACAATACAGCTACAGATTTATTCAAAACTAGCTGTACCCATGCATTGCTGTGGCCCAGTCTGGGCGTAGTGGGGCGGCAGGTGGGTGCTGCCGTTGGTCAGGACTCGGGGCTGCTGGGCCGGGCGAGGCTAGTTGAGGGTGATGGCGCCAGGGTTGTTGGCCTCATGGAAGTTGTTGAGCATCTCTTTGGAGGAGCTGTGCTCGGGCTCCCCCAAGTCAGTGGCCCGTGAGAGTGAGACATCCAGGATCTTGGAGGAGGAGAAGTCCTCGGTGTGCCACCTCACGGGACAACCAGGGACAGCCTCAGCCCCATTGTACCTCAAGCTGACACCGCCACCGCCGCCCCGTCGGAGCCTCCTTGGCGAGGCTGTAGCTGGCTCGCTGTGAGGGGGGGTGGAGAGCGCGTGCAGCCGGCTGGGCTGAGGAGACGCTCTGCCTCCACCTCCTCTGGAGCTTCGCTGGGCTGGCCAGGGGTAGGCCCACTTAAGGGCGGGGGGTGGCCAAGGGATGGTGCAGGTGGCACCCCACTGCAGACAGCAAAGGCCCGGTGGGAGAAAAGAGGAGAGAGGGGAGGAGGAGACCGAAGGGCTTCGGCTCCCCTTGGCGGAAATGGTCAAATCTTGTCAGAAGAGGGGCGGAAAGGGGAAAGGGTGCGGCCGCAGCCTAGCCACACATATAAAGGGACTGTTGGGATGAAGCTGAAGAGATGCCGAACTGTTCCGAATATACTATACTCATTAAATGAACGCTATGGTAAACGACACAGCTCAATTCCAATGTAATGTCATATGAAATAATTAAATAAAAATGAAAAAAAATCAAAATCTATGAAAATTCAATATAACAATGCAATTGGAAACATTGAAATGGAATCATGAAATATTTACTATAGCGTGTGTTGCTTTTAAGTCCAAAAGATGGCACTGGAAACATTGAAATGGAATCATGAAATATTTAGTTGCTTTTACGTCCACTTTTACGTTGCTTTTACGTCCACCAGATGGTGCTGGAAACATTGAAATGGAATCATGAAATATTTAATATAGCATGTGTTGCTTTTACGTCCACCAGATGGCACTGGTTTTACCTGTCACAGGTGTGACATCTATATAATATACGTATATAAAAACATTCGCGTATTCGAATGCAACCTTGTGTCAAAATTTCAAAGCAATTAGTGAAGAACTTTCAGAGATTAGCGATTTTGAACAAACAACCATTACATTTTTATTTATATAGATATGTACATTGCTTACTGTTCAATCATGAATCTTTAGTTATGTTCAATTTGCATGGAGGGATGCCATGAAAACCAGAAGGCAGGCAGTGAAGATATATTCCTGATGCAGAGAATATATCTGGGGAAGTGAATATGAAGAAGTTGAAACCTGAGAAGTGTAGATTTCCAAAGATAGGAATTAATGCCTTGAAGTTGACTTAAACATAAGCAGTAAGTCAGTGACTGCAATTTAAGGAAGAATAAGGAAGATTTTAATAATTGGATATCATAAGAAACTGAAGATTATGATTAACAAAGAAAAAATATCAATTTACAATTCGAGCATGATTAGACACATTGAAGAAATTTTTTGAAAAATGGATCTAGAAATCAATTTTACTAATTTTAAAGAGATATCTGCCTTCAAATGATGTTATGTAAAAAGAACAAGTTTTACCTGACAAAATCAAGGCTGAGTTGAAAGTAGATTTACAAATGATTATCAAATAAAATGGAAAATATTGCTACATTGGAAATAAAAAATAAATTGGCTGATGTTTTAATAACCAAAAGAGATATACAAACAAACTAAAATAGCGACTTGGATAATTTTCCTATATTTGATCTACACAAAATGCTTATTAAAATTTTTGAAGAATCTTGCAAGAAGGACAAAGGAAAAAATGAAGGTTCAATAATACTACAGTTGGGTTAAATTTTCAAAAGGAAATTGGACTACTTTAGTTTTTACCTTGAGAATGTTTTGCTTCTCATTCAAGAAGCTTCTTCAGTTCTACCTACCTACCTACCACCTACCTACCTACCTACCTACCTACCTACCTACCTACCTACCTACCTACCTACCTACCTACCTACCTACCTACCTACCTACCTACCTACATATATATATATATATATATATATATATATATATATATATATATATATATAATATTTATTTATTTATTTATTTTAAAATATTTAAAAAATTTTTTAAAAAAAAACCCCTAAAATTGACTCTTTCTAGTGACTTAGTGACTCTTAATGGACTTTTGCTGACATCAGGACTGAAATCTTGATGCTTTTGGATCTGTTTATAGAAAAGAGACAGTATATTGGAAGAAAAGATCACTAGTTGTATTTTAAGAAAAAATGATAAGTTACCAAAATAGTTTGTATTTGTGATAATAATAGAAAGTTCCTTCTTTATACATTTATTTTTTCTGTTAAATATTCTTACTTTTTTTCTTTCTCTTTCTTTACTCCATCTTTTACTCTTTGTTTTTATTCTATCTCTTCTAAAAAATTTATTTTATACTGTAATTACAATCTTTAATCAAATTACTGAAAAAAAATTAAAATCCTAAAGAATGACTATGAACAAATTAAATGGTGTTGGAAGTCTCAAGAAACAAAGTTTGCACTCCTCTGTGTATTAATTGCTGAAAAATTATATTTCAGAATACAATTTACTTTGTTTTAGACATCATTTTCATAATTTATAACTTGCTTATAATGATGTATTGAACGCCAAGTCCCACATGATCTGCATGGATTATACAGTCATCATAGGACAAAGTTATTGTATTGTGTTTAAAGAAAAGCTATTGGAATGCAAAGATTCTAAAAAAATATACAATCTTATGAATGATAGTTTTACAATATCTTTATTTAAATTTAAACTCTAGTATCCTGTACATAATTTTTCACTGTCTGCTTGCTTACATTACCTTTCTGTGCCCACAAACCTTTGATAAAAATGGATGTAAACATAGACAGAAATAAAGGAATATCCACCGAATTTAAATATACAAGCATGAACACTAGACACATAAAAACCTAAGCAAAACTATGTGCAAGGGAATGGTGGAATATTAAACTTATAATTGTTTTTAAAATAAAACGAATAGGAAAACTAGATTCTATAAAACCTACTAATAATATACAACTGATTAGATGGGTAAAATTATACAATATGTAGCCTATACCTGAAGCCAATTACATTAAATAATGCCTTTTTTATATATAATATGGAATACTTGGATCTCTTTAATAATAAATAAGCAACATTTATTTTCCTAGATTGCTCATAGTAGATAGAAGATTATTATTAATTTTTTTAAATGCACTAAACAAGAAAATTGCAAATACAGAAACACTCATATAATATACCCTTCAAAACTGACATGGAATTTAAGGTTGTAACTCTAATCCTTACAAAACATAATGTAGAGAAAAGGGAAGGGCATTTTTTAAAAAATGATATAAAGAAAATAAAGCCTCTGCAATGGAATTATATTGCTTAAGAAGCATGATCCTGCAGTCTCTTCATGCTACTTGAACTCCCCACCCCTATTTCCAACCATTGTCCAATTTTATGCTGTTGAAGTTTATGAAAAGCTCATAAAACTAGAATTTTGGTAGCACAATGATGAACGGATGTACCTGAGAATG